>NC_057808.1:552277451-552488877 GCF_018294505.1 Triticum aestivum | reverse complement strand
TTCCCTTCTTCTCCTCCACCTCTTTCCCCTTCCCCTCTTCCCTTGGGCCGGCCACCTCTCCTCCCCCCTTTATATACGTGGGATGGGGACACCCCAAAGGCACACCAAGTCTTCTCTTAGCCGTGTGCGGTGCCCCCCTCCATAGTTACACACTGTTGGAAATATGCCCTAGAGGCAATAATAAAATGGTTATTATTGTATTTCCTTGTTCATGATAATTGTCTATTGTTCATGCTATAATTGTATTAACTAGAAACCTTAATAATGTGTGAATACATAGACCACAACATGTCCCTAGTAATCCTCTAGTTTACTAGCTCGTTGATCAATAGATGGCTATGGTTTCCTGACCATGGACATTGGATGTCATTGATAACGGGATCACATCATTAGGAGAATGATGTGATGGACAAGACCCAATCCTAAGCATAGCACAAGATCGTGTAGTTCGTTTGCTAAGAGCTTTTCTAATGTCAAGTATCGTTTCCTTAGACCATGAGATTCTGCAACTCCCGGATACCATAGGAATGCTTTGGGTGTACCAAACGTCACAACGTAACTGGGTGGCTATAAAGGTGCACTGCAGGTATCTCCGAAAGTGTCTGTTGGGTTGGCACGAATCGAGACTGGGATTCGTCACTCCGTATGACGGAGAGGTATCTCTGGGCCCACTCGGTAATGCATCATCATAATGAGCTCAATGTGACTAATGAGTTAGCCACAGGATCATGCGTTACGGAACGAGTAAAGAGACTTGCCGGTAACGAGATTGAACAAGGTATAGGGATACCGAGATCAAATCTCAGGCAATTAACATACCGATAGACAAAGGGAATTCTATACGGGATTGATTGAATCCCCGACATCGTGGTTCATCCGATGAGATCATCGTGGAACATGTGGGATCCAACATGGGTATCCAGATCCCGCTGTTGGTTATTGGCCGGAGAACGTCTCGGTCATGTCTGCATGGTTCCCGAACCCGTAGGGTCTACACACTTAAGGTTCGGTGACGCTAGAGTTGTTATGGGAAATAGTATGTGGTTACCAAAGGTTGTTCGTAGTCCGTTCGGTGCTAGATCGGATCTTCCGCGATTTGAATCGCCGCGAGTACGACTCCATCAACCGCGTTCTTGTAACGCTTCCGCTTAGCGATCTTCAAGGGTATGAAGATGCACTCCCTGTCTCTCGTTGCTAGCATCTCCTAGATTGATCTTGGTGACACGTAGGAAAATTTTGAATTTCTGCTACGTTCCCCAACAGTGGCATCATGAGCTAGGTCTATGCGTAGATTCTATGCACGAGTAGAACACAAAGTAGTTGTGGGCGATGATTTGTTCAATTTGCTTACCGTTACTAGTCTTATCTTGATTCGGCGGCATTGTGGGATGAAGCGGCCCGGACCGACCTTACACATACTCTTACGTGAGACAGGTTCCACCGAATGACATGCACTTGATGCATAAGGTGGCTAGCGGGTGTCTGTCTCTCCCACTTTAGTCGGATCGGATTCGATGAAGAGGGTCCTTATGAAGGGTAAATAGCAATTGGCATATCACCGTTGTGGCTTTTGCGTAGGTAAGAAACGTTCTTGCTAGAAACCCATAGCAGCCACGTAAAACATGCAACAACAATTAGAGGACGTCTAACTTGTTTTTGCAGGGTATGCTATGTGATGTGATATGGCCAAAAGGATATGATGAATTATATATATGTGATGTATGAGATTGATCATGTTCTTGTAATAGGAATCACGACTTGCATGTCGATGAGTATGACAACCGGCAGGAGCCATAGGAGTTGTCTTAATTTATTGTATGACCTGTGTGTCATTGAAAAACGCCATGTAATTACTTTACTTTATTGCTAACCGTTGGCCATAGTAGTAGAAGTAATAGTTGGTGAGACAACTTCATGAAGACATGATGATGGAGATCATGATGATGGAGATCATGATGATGGAGATCATGGTGTCATGCCGGTGACGAAGGTGATCATGCCGCGCCTCGAAGATGAAGATCAAAAGGCGCAAGATGATATTGGCCATATCATGTCACTTTATGATTTGCATATGATGTTTGTCATGTTTACATCTTATTTGCTTAGAACGACGGTAGCATAAATAAGATGATCCCTCACTAAAATTTCAAGAGATGTGTTCCCCCTAACTGTGCACTGTTGCGAAGGTTCGTTGTTTCGATGCACCATGTGATGATCGGGTGTGATAGATTCTAATGTTCGCATACAACGGGTGTAAGCCAGATTTACACATGCGAAACACTTAGGTTGACTTGACGAGCCTAGCATGTACAGACATGGCCTCGGAACACAAGAGACCGAAAGGTCGAACATGAGTCGTATAGTAGATACGATCAACATGAAGATGTTCACCGATGATGACTAGTCCGTCTCACGTGATGATCGGACACGGCCTAGTTGACTCGGATCATGTATCACTTAGATGACTAGAGGGATGTCTATCTAAGTGGGAGTTCATTAAATAATCAGAAGAACTTAATTGTCATGAACATAGTCAAAAGGTCTTTGCAAATTATGTCATAGCTTACGCTTTAGTTCTACTGTTTAATATATGTTCCAAGAGAAAATTTAGTTGAAAGTTGACAGTAGCAATTATGCGGACTGGGTCCGTATACTGAGGATTGTCCTCATTGCTGCACAGAAGGCTTATGTCCTTAATGCACCGCTCGGTGTGCTGAACCTCGAGCGTCGTTTGTGGATGTTGCGCACATCTGACATACCTGTTTTGATGACTACGTGATAGTTCAGTGCGTAATGCTAACGGTTAAGAATTGAGGCGCCAAAGACGTATTTGAAACGTCGCAGAACATATGAGATGTTCCAAAGACTGAAATCGGGATTTCAGACGAGTGCCCACATCAAGAGGTATGAGACCTCTGACAAGTTTCTTAATCCTGCAAACTAAGGGAGAAAAGCTCAATCGTTGAGCATGTGCTCAGATTGTCTGAGTACTACAATCGCTTGAATCGAGTGGGAGTTGATCTTCCAGACGAGATAGTGATGGTTCTCCATAGTCACTGCCACCAAGCTATTAGAGCTTCGTGATGAACTATAACATATCAGGGATAGACATGATGATCCTTGAGCAACTCGTGATGTTTGACACCGCGAAAGTAGAAATCAAGTAGGAGCATCAATTGTTGATGGTTAGTAAAACCACTAGTTTTCAAGAAGGGCAAGGGAAAGAAGGGATACTTCATGAAACGGCAAATCAGTTGCTACTCTAGTGAAGAAACCCAAGGTTGAACCCAAACCCGAGACTAAGTGCTTCTGTAATGAGGGGAACGGTCACTGAAGCAGAACTACCCTTGATACTTGGTAGATGAGAAGGCAGGCAAGGTCGACAAAAGTATATTGGATATACAATGTGTACTTTACTAGTACTCCTAGTAGCACCAGGGTATTAGATACTAGTTCGGTTGCTAAGTGTTGGTAACTCGAAATAAAAGGCTACGGAATAAACGGAGACTAGCTAAAGGTGAGGTGACGATATGTGTTGGAAGTGTTTCCAAGGTTCATGTGATCAAGCATCGCATGCTCCCTCTACCATCGAGATGTGGGGAATGTAGTAATTTAAAAAATTTCCTACGCACACGCAAGATCATGGTGATGCATAGCAACGAGAGGGGAGAGTGTTGTCCATGTACCCTCGTAGACCGATAGCGGAAGCGTTATCACAACGCGGTTGATGTAGTCGTACGTCTTCACGATCCGACCGATCAAGTACCGAACACACGGCACCTCCGAGTTCTACACACGTTCAGCTCAATGACGTCCCTCGAACTCCGATCCAGCCGAGTGTTGAGAGAGAGTTTTGTCAGCACGACGGCGTGATGACGATGATGATGTTCCACCGACGCAGGGCTTCGCCTAAGCTCCGCAACGGTATTATCGAGGTGTAATATGGTGGAGGGGGGCACCGCACACGGCTAAGAGATCTCAAGGATCAATTGTTGTGTCTATGGGGTGCAAGGGAGGAGGAGGCCGGCCCTAGGAGGGGGCGCACCAAGTGTGGAGTCCTACTAGGACTCCCTAGTCCTAGTAGGATTCCACCTCCCATATGGAATAGGAAAAGAGGAAGGGAAAAAGAGAAGGAAGGAAGGGGGTGCCCCCCTTCCCTAGTCCAATTCGGACCAGACCAAGGGGAGGGGTGCGGCCACCCTTGAGGCCCTTTTCCTTCTTTCCCGTATGGCCCAATAAGGCCCAATACGTATTCCCGTAACTCTCCGGTACTCCGAAAAATACCCGAATCACTCGAAACCTTTCCGAAGTCCGAATATAGTCGTCCAATATATCGATCTTTACGTCTCGACCATTTCGAGAATCCTCGTCATGTCCCCGATCTCATCCGGGACTCCGAACTCCTTCGGTACATCAACATACATAAACTCATAATAAAACTGTCATCGTAACGTTAAGCGTGCGGACCCTACGGGTTCGAGAACTATGTAGACATGACCGAGACACGTCTCCGGTCAATAACCAATAGCGGGACCTGGATGCCCATATTGGCTCCCACATATTCTACGAAGATCTTTATCGGTCAGACCGCATAACAACATACGTTGTTCCCTTTGTCATCGGTATGTTACTTGCCCGAGATTCGATCGTCGGTATCTCGATACCTAGTTCAATCTCGTTACCGGCAAGTCTCTTTAGTCGTTCCGTAACACATCATCCCGCAACTAACTTATTAGTCACAATGCTTGCAAGGCTTATAGTGATGTGCATTACCGAGTGGGCCCAGAGATACCTCTCCGACAATCGGAGTGACAAATCCTAATCTCGAAATACGCCAACCCAACAAGTACCTTTGGAGACACCTGTAGAGCACCTTTATAATCACCCATTTACGTTGTGACGTTTGGTAGCACACAAAGTGTTCCTCCGGTAAACGGAAGTTGCATAATCTCATAGTCATAGGAACATGTATAAGTCATGAAGAAAGCAATAGCAACATACTAAACGATCGGGTGCTAAGCTAACGGAATGGGTCAAGTCAATCACGTCATTCTCCTAATGAGGTGATCCCGTTAATCAAATGACAACTCATGTCTATGGCTAGGAAACATAACCATCTTTGATTAACGAGCTAGTCAAGTAGAGGCATACTAGTGACACTCTGTTTGTCTATGTATTCACACATGTATTATGTTTCCGGTTAATACAATTCTAGCATGAATAATAAACATTTATCATGATATAAGCAAATAAATAATAACTTTATTATTGCCTCTAGGGCATATTTCCTTCAGTCTCGCACTTGCACTAGAGTCAATAATCTAGTTCACATCGCCATGTGATTTAACATGAATAGTTCACATCACCATGTGATTAACACCCATAGTTCACATCGTCATGTGACCATCACCCAAAGGGTTTACTAGAGTCAGTAATCTAGTTCACATCGCTATGTGATTAACACCCAAAGAGTACTAAGGTGTGATCATGTTTTGCTTGTGAGATAATTTTAGTCAACGGATCTGTCATATTCAGATCCGTAAGTATTTTGCAAATTTCTATGTCTACAATGCTCTGCATGGAGCTACTCTAGCTAATTGCTCCCACTTTCAATATGTATTTAGACCGAGACTTAGACTTATCTAGATTAGTGTCAAAACTTGCATTGATGTAACCTTTTACGACGAGCCTTTTGGCACTTCCATAATCGAGAAACATATCCTTATTCCAGTAAGGATAATTTTGACCGCTGTCTAGTGATCTACTCCTAGATCACTATTGTACTCCCTTGCCAAAATCAGTGTAGGGTATGCAATAGATCTGGTACACAGCATGGCATACTTTATAGAACCTATGGCCGAGGCATAGGGAATGACTTTCATTCTTTTTCTATCTTCTGCCGTGGTCGGGTTTTGAGTCTTACTCAATTTCACACCTTGTAACACAGGCAAGAACTCTTTCTTTGACTGTTCTATTTTAAACTACTTCAAAATCTTGTTAAGGTATGTACTCATTGAAAACTTTATCAAGCGTCTTGATCTATCTCTATAGATCTTGATGCTCAATATGTAAGCAGCTTCACCGAGGTCTTTCTTTGAAAAACTCCTTTCAAACACTCCTTTATGCTTTGCAGAATAATTCTACATTATTTCCGATCAACAATATGTCATTCACATATACTTATCAGAAATGCTGTAGTGCTCCCACTCACTTTCTTGTAAATACAGGCTTCACCGCAAGTCTGTATAAAACTATATCCTTTGATCAAGTTATCAAAGCGTATATTCCAACTCCGAGATGCTTGCACCAGTCCATAGATGGATCGCTGGAGCTTGCATATTTTGTTAGCACCTTTAGGATTGACAAAACCTTCTGGTTGCATCATATACAACTCTTCTTTAATAAATCCATTAAGGAATGTAGTTTTGTTTATCCATTTGCCAGATTTCATAAAATGTGGCAATTGTTAACATGATTCAGACAGACTTTAAGCATAGATACGAGTGAGAAACTCTCTCATCGTAGTCAACACCTTGAACTTGTCGAAAACCTTTTTGCGACAATTCTAGCTTTGTAGACAGTGACACTACTATCAGTGTCCGTCTTCCTCTTGAAGATCCATTTATTTTCTATGGCTTGCCGATCATCGGGCATGTCAACCAAAGTCCATACTTTGTTCTTATACATGGATCTCATCTCAGATTTCATGGCCTCAAGCCATTTTGCGGAATTTGGGCTCACCATCGCTTCTTCATAGTTCGTAGGTTCGTCATGGTCTAGTAACATAACCTCCAGAACTGAATTACCCTACCACTCTGGTGCGGATCTCACTCTGGTTGACCCTACGAGGTTCAGTAATAACTTGATCTGAAGTTCCATGATCATCATCATTAACTTCCTCACTAATTGGTATAGGCGTCACAGAAACTGGTTTCTGTGATGAACTACTTTCCAATAAGGGAGCAGGTACAATTACCTCATCAAGTTCTACTTTCCTCCCACTCACTTCTTTCGAGAGAAACTCCTTCTCTAGAAAGGATCCATACTAAGCAACGAATGTCTTGCCTTCGGATCTGTGATAGAAGGTGTACCCAACTGTCTCCTTTGGGTATCCTATGAAGACACATTTCTCCGATTTGGGTTTGAGCTTATCAGGATGAAACTTTTTCACATAAGCATCGCAACCCCAAACTTTAAGAAACGATAACTTTGGTTTCTTGCCAAACCTCAGTTCATAAGGCGTCGTCTCAATGGATTTTGATGGTGCCCTATTTAACGTGAATGCAGTTGTCTTTAATGCATAACTCCAAAACGATAGTGGTAGATCGGTAAGATACATCACATATCGCACCATATCTAATAAAGTACGATTACAACATTTGGACACACCATTAAACCGTGGTGTTCCAGGTGGCGTGAATTTGTGAAACTATTCCACATTGTTTTAATTGAAGACCAAACTCGTAACTCAAATATTTGTCTCCGCGATCAAATCATAGAAACCTTATTTTCTCGTCACGATGATTTTCTACTTCACTCTGAAATTCTTTGAACTTTTCAAATGCTTCAGACTTATGTTTCATCAAGTAGATATACCCATATCTGCTCAAATCATCTGTGAAGTTCAGAAAATAATGATACCTGCTACGAGCCTCAATATTCATCGGACCACATACATCTGTATGTATGATTTCCAACAAATCTGTTGCTCTCTCCATAGTTCCGGAGAACGGCATTTTTAGTCATCTTGCCCATGAGGCACGATTCGCAAGTATCAAGTGATTCATAATCAAGTGATTCTAAAATCCCATCAGTATGGAGTTTCTTCATGCGCTTTACACCAATATGACCTAAACGGCAGTGCCACAAATAAGTTGCACTATCATTATTAACTTTGCATCTTTTGGCTTCATTATTTTGAATATGTGTATCACTACGATCGAGATCCAACAAACCATTTTCGTTGGTGTGTATGACCATAGAAGGTTTTTATTCATGTAAACAGAACAACAATTGTTCTCTAACTTAAATGAATAACCGTATTGCAATAAACATGATCAAATCATATTCATGCTCAACGCAAACACCAAATAACACTTATTTAGTTTCAACACTAATCCCGAAAGTATAGGGAGTGTGCGATGATGATCATATCAATCTTGGAACTACTTCCAACACACATCGTCACCTCGCCTTTTACTAGTCTCTGTTTATTCTGCAACTCCCGTTTTCGAGTTACTACTCTTTAGCAACTGAACCAGTATCAAATACTGAGGGGTTGCTATAAACACTAGTAAGTACACATCAATAACATGTATATCCAATATACCTTTGTTCACTTTGCCATCCTTCTTATCCACCAAATACTTGGGGCAGTTCCGCCTCCAGTGACCAGTTCCTTTGCAGTAGAAGCACTTAGTCTCAGGCTTAGGTACAGACTTGGGCTTCTTCACTTGAGTAGCAACTTGCTTGCCGTTCTTTTTGAAGTTCCCCTTCTTCCCTTTGCCCTTTTCTTGAAACTAGTGGTCTCGTCAACCATCAACACTTGAAGTGGTCTCGTCAACCATCAACACTTGATGTTTTTCTTGATTTCTACCTTCGTCGATTTCAGCATCACGAAGAGCTCGGGAATTACTTTCGTCATCCCTTGCATATTATAGTTCATCACGAAGTTCTACTAACTTGGTGATGGTGACTAGAGAATTCTGTCAATCACTATTTTATCTGGAAGATTAACTCCCACTTGATTCAAGCGATTGTAGTACCCAGACAATCTGAGCACATGCTCACTAGTTGAGCGATTCTCCTCCATCTTTTAGCTATAGAACTTGTTGGAGACTTCATATCTCTCAACTCGGGTATTTGCTTGAAATATTAACTTCAACTCCTGGAACATCTTATATGGTCCATGACGTTCAAAATGTCTTTGAAGTCCCGATTCTAAGCCGTTAAGAATGGTGCACTAATCTATCAAGTAGTCATCATATTGAGCTAGCCAAACGTTCATAACGTCTGCATCTGCTCCTGCAATAGGTCTGTCACCTAGCGGTGCATCAAGGACATAATTTTTCTGTGCAGCAATGAGGATAATCCTCAGATCACGGATCCAATCCGCATCTTTGCTACTAACATCTTTCAACATATTTTTTCTCTAGGAACATATCAAAAATAAACACAGGGAAGCAACAACGCGAGCTATTGATCTACAACATAATTTGCAAAATACTATCAGGACTAAGTTCATGATAAATTTAAGTTCAATTAATCATATTACTTAAGAACTCCCACTTAGATAGACATCCCTATAATCCTCTAAGTGATCACGTGATCCATATCAACTAAACCATGTCCGATCATCACGTGAGATGGAGTAGTTTCAACGGTGAACATCACTATGTTGATCATATCTACTATATGATTCACGCTCGACCTTTCGGTCTTCGTGTTCCGAGGCCATATCTGTTATATGCTAGGCTCGTCAAGTTTAACCTGAGTATTCCGTGTGTGCAACTGTTTTGCACCCGTTGTATTTGAACGTAGAGCCTATCACACCCGATCATCACGTGGTGTCTCAGCACGAAGAACTTTCGCAACGGTGCATACTCAGGGAGAACACTTATACTTTGATAATTTAGTGAAGGATCATCTTATAATGCTACCGTCAAACAAAGCAAGATAAGATGCATAAAGGATTAACATCACATGCAATCAATATAAGTGATATGATATGGCCATCATCATCTTGTGCTTGTGATCTCCATCTCCGAAGCACCGTGCTTGTGATCTCCATCTCCGAAGCACCGTCATGATCACCATCGTCACCGGCGCGACACCTTGATCTCCATCGTAGTATCGTTGTCGTCTTGCCAACTTTTTGCTTTTACTACTATCGCTACCGCTTAGTGATAAAGTAAAACTATTACATGGAAATTGCATTTCATACAATAAAGCGACAACCATATGGCTCCTGCCAGTTGTCGATAACTCGGTTACAAAACATGATCATCTCATACAACAAATTATATCACATTATGTCTTGACCATATCACATCACAACATGCCCTGCAAAAACAAGTTAGACGTCCTCTACTTTGTTGCTGCAAGTTTTACGTGGCTGCTACGGGCTTAGCAAGAACCGTTCTTACCTACGCATCAAAACCACAACGATAGTTTGTCAAGTTGGTGCTGTTTTAACCTCCGCAAGGACCGGGCGTAGCCACACTCGGTTCAACTAAAGTGAGAGAGACAGACACCCGCCGGTCACCTTTAAGCAACGAGTGCTCACAACGGTGAAACCAGTCTCGCGTAAGCGTACGCGTAATGTCGATCCGGGCCGCTTCATCTCACAATACCGCTGAACCAAAGTATGACATGCTGGTAAGCAGTATGACTTATATCGCCCACAACTCACTTGTGTTCTACTCGTGCATAGCATCAACGCATAAAACCAGGCTCGGATGCCACTGTTGGGGAACGTAGTAATTTCAAAAAAATTCCTACGCACACGCAAGATCATGGTGATGCATAGCAACGAGAGGGGAGAGTGTTGTCCACGTACCCTCGTAGACCGATAGCGGAAGCGTTATCACAACGCGGTTGATGTAGTCGTACGTCTTCACGATCCGACCGATCAAGTACCGAACGCACAGCACCTCCGAGTTCTACACACGTTCAGCTCGATGACGTCCCTCGAACTCCGATCCAGCCGAGTGTTGAGAGAGAGTTTTGTCAGCACGACGGCGTGATGACGATGATGATGTTCCACCGACGCAGGGCTTCGCCTAAGCTCCGCAACGGTATTATCGAGGTGTAATATGGTGGAGGGGGGCACCGCACACGGCTAAGAGATCTCAAGGATCAATTGTTGTGTCTATGGGGTGCCCCCTGCCCCCGTATATAAAGGAGCAAGGGAGGAGGAGGCCGGCCCTAGGAGGGGGCGCACCAAGTGTGGAGTCCTACTAGGACTCCCTAGTCCTAGTAGGATTCCACCTCCCATATGGAATAGGAAAAGAGGAAGGGAAAAAGAGAAGGAAGGAAGGGGGTGCCCCCCTTCCCTAGTCCAATTCGGACCAGACCAAGGGGAGGGGTGCGGCCACCCTTGAGGCCCTTTTCCTTCTTTCCCGTATGGCCCAATAAGGCCCAATACGTATTCCCGTAACTCTCCGGTACTCCGAAAAATACCCGAATCACTCGAAACCTTTCCGAAGTCCGAATATAGTCGTCCAATATATCGATCTTTACGTCTCGACCATTTCGAGACTCCTCGTCAGGTCCCCGAGCTCATCCGGGACTCCGAACTCCTTCGGTACATCAACATACATAAACTCATAATAAAACTGTCATCGTAACGTTAAGCGTGCGGACCCTACGGGTTCGAGAACTATGTAGACATGACCGAGACACGTCTCCGGTCAATAACCAATAGCGGGACCTGGATGCCCATATTGGCTCCCACATATTCTACGAAGATCTTTATCGGTCAGACCGCATAACAACATACGTTGTTCCCTTTGTCATCGGTATGTTACTTGCCCGAGATTCGATCGTCGGTATCTCGATACCTAGTTCAATCTCGTTACCGGCAAGTCTCTTTAGTCGTTCCGTAACACATCATCCCGCAACTAACTTATTAGTCACAATGCTTGCAAGGCTTATAGTGATGTGCATTACCGAGTGGGCCCAGAGATACCTCTCCGACAATCGGAGTGACAAATCCTAATCTCGAAATACGCCAACCCAACAAGTACCTTTGGAGACACCTGTAGAGCACCTTTATAATCACCCATTTACGTTGTGACGTTTGGTAGCACACAAAGTGTTCCTCCGGTAAACGGGAGTTGCATAATCTCATAGTCATAGGAACATGTATAAGTCATGAAGAAAGCAATAGCAACATACTAAACGATCGGGTGCTAAGCTAACGGAATGGGTCAAGTCAATCACGTCATTCTCCTAATGAGGTGATCACGTTAATCAAATGACAACTCATGTCTATGGCTAGGAAACATAACCATCTTTGATTAACGAGCTAGTCAAGTAGAGGCATACTGGTGACACTCTGTTTGTCTATGTATTCACACATGTATTATGTTTCCGGTTAATACAATTCTAGCATGAATAATAAACATTTATCATGATATAAGCAAATAAATAATAACTTTATTATTGCCTCTAGGGCATATTTCCTTCACGAGATTGGTGTTAAACCTAAATAATTGTTATTTGGTGTTTGCGTTGAGCATAGACATGATTGGATTATGTTTATCGCAATACGGTTATTCATTTAAAGAGTAATGGTTACTCTGTCTATTTGAATAATACCTTCAATGGTCTTGCACCTAAAATGAATGGTTTATTGAATCTCGATCGTAGTGATACACATGTTCATAGTAATGATAGTACCAAATACTTGTGGCACTGCCATTTGAGTCATATTGGTATAAAACGCATGAAGAAGCTCCATGTTGATGGATCTTTGGACTCACTCGTTTTTGAAAAGATTGAGACATGCGAACCATGTCTATTGGTAGATATGCAGGAAGAAACTCCATATAGATGGATCGTTTGGACTCACTTGATTTTGAATCACTTGAGACATGCAAATCATAACACATGGGCAAGATGACTGAAAGGCCTCGTTTTCAGTAAGATGGAACAAGAAAGCAACTTGTTGGAAGTAATACATTTTGATGTGTGCAATCCAATGAGTGCTGAGGCACGCAGTGAATATCATTATGCTCTTACTTCATAGATGATTTGAGTAGATTCTAAGTATATTTACTTGATGAAACACAAGTCTGAATTATTGAAAGGTTTAAGTAATTTCAAAGTGAAGTTGAAGATCGTCGTGACAAGAGGATAAAATGTCTATGATATGATCATAGAGATGAATATCTGAGTTACGAGTTTGGTACAAAATTAAGACATTGTGGAAATTGTTTCACAACTAATACCGCCTGGAACACCATAGTGTGATGGTGTGTCCGAACATCATAAATGCACCCTATTGGATATGGTGCATACCATGATGTCTCTTATCAAATTACCACTATAGTTTATGGGTTAGGCATTAGAGAAAACCGCATTCACTTTAATAGGGCACCACGTAATTCCGTTGAGACGACACCATATGAACTATGGTTTAGAGAAACCTAAGCTGTCATTTCTTAAAAGTTTGGAGCTGCGACGCTTATGTGAAAAAGTTTCAGGCTGATAAGCTCAAACCCAAAGCGGATAAATGCATCTTCATAGAATACCCAAAACAGTTGGGTATACCTCCTATTTCAGATCTGGAAGCAAAAGTGATTGTTTCTAGAAATGGGTCCTTTCTCGAGGAAAAGTTTCTCTCGAAAGAATTGAGTGGGAGGATGGTGGAGACTTGATTAGGTTATTGAACCGTCACTTCAACTAGTGTGCAGCAGGGCACAGGAAGTTGTTCCTGTGGCGCCTACACCAATTGAAGTGGAAGCTGATGATAGTGATCATGAAACTTCAGATCAAGTCACTACCAAACCTCGTAGGTCGACAAGGATGCGTACTACATCATAGTGGTACGGTAATCCTGTCTTGGAAGTCATGTTGCTAGACAACAATGAACCTACGAGCTATGGAGAAGCGATGGTGGGCCCGGATTCCGACGAATGGCTCGAGGCCATAAAATCCGAGAGGATCCATGTGTGAAAACAAAGTATAGACTTTGGAAGAACTACTTGATGGTCGTAAGGTTGTTGGGTACAGATGGATTTTAAAAGGGAAGACGGACAATGATGGTAAGTATCACCATTAAGAAAGCTTGACTTGTCGTTAAGATGTTTTCCGACAAGTTCAAGGAGTTGACTACGATGAGACTTTCTCACTCGTAGCGATGCTAAGATTCTGTTGGAATTATATTAGCAGTTACTGCATTATTTATGAAATCTTGCAGATAGGATGTCAAAACATTGTTTCCTCGACGATTTTCTTGAGGAAAGGTTGTATGTGATACAACCAGAAGGTGCTAACAAGTATGCAAAGCTCCAACAATCCTTCTAAGGACTGGAGTAAGCATCTCGGAGTTGGAATATACACTTTGATGAGATGATCAAAGATTTTGGGTTTATGCAAAGTTTATGAGAAACTTGTATTTCCAAAGAAGTGAGTGGGAGCACTATAGAATTTCTTATGAGTATATGTTGTTAACATATTGTTGATCAGAAATGATGTAGAATTTCTGGAAAGCATATAGGGTTATTTGAAAAGTGTTTTTCAATGGAAAACCTGGATTAAGCTACTTGAACATTGAGCATCAAGATCTATAAGGATAGATAAAAAAGCTTAATAGTACTTTCAAATGAACACATACCGTGACAAGATTTTGAAGGAGTTCAAAATAGATCAGCAAAGAAGGAGTTCTTGGCTATGTTACAAGGTGTGAGTATTGAGTAAGACTCAAGACCTGACCACGGCAGAAGAGAGAGAAAGGACGAAGGTCGTCCCCTATGCTTTAGACGTAGGCTCTACAGTATGCTATGCTGTGTACCGCACCTGAAGTGTGCCTTGCCATGAGTTAGTCAAGGGGTACAATAGTGATCCAGGAAGGGATCACATGACAGCGGCCGAACTTATCCTTAGTATCTAGTGGACTAAGGAATTTTCTCGATTATGGAGATGGAAAAGGAGTTCGTCATAAAGGGTTACGTCGATGCAAACTTTGACACTAATCCGGATGACTCTGAGTAGTAAACCGGATTCGTATAGTAGAGCAGTTATTTGGAACAGCTCCAAGTAGCGCGTGGTAGCTGCATCTACAAAATGACATAGAGATTTGTAAAGCACACACGGATCTGAAAGGTTCAGACCCGTTGACTAATAATCTCTCTCACAAGCGAGATATGAACAAACCCCATGGGTGTTGGATTCATTACAATCACATAGTGATGTGAACTAGATTATTGACTCTAGTGCAAGTGGGAGACTGTTGGAAATATGCCCTAGAGGCAATAATAAAATGGTTATTATTGTATTTCCTTGTTCATGATAATGGTCTATTGTTCATGCTATAATTGTATTAACTGGAAACCGTAATACATGTGTGAATACATAGACCACAACATGTCCCTAGTAAGCCTCTAGTTGACTAGCTCGTTGATCAATAGATGGTTATGGTTTCCTGACCATGGACATTGGATGTCATTGATAACGGGATCACATCATTAGGAGAATGATGTGATGGATAAGACCCAATCCTAAGCATAGCACAAGATCGTGTAGTTCGTTTTCTAAGAGCTTTTCTAATGTCAAGTATTGTTTCCTTAGACCATGAGATTGTGCAACTCCCTAATACTGTAGGAATGCTTTGGGTGTACCAAACGTCACAACGTAACTGGGTGGCTATAAAGGTGCACTGCAGGTATCTCCGAAAGTGTCTGTTGGGTTGGCACGAATCGAGACTGGGATTTGTCACTCCGTATGACGGAGAGGTATCTCTGGGCCCACTCGGTAATGCATCATCATAATGAGCTCAATGTGACTAATGAGTTAGCCACAGGATCATGCGTTACGGAACGAGTAAAGAGACTTGCCGGTAACGAGATTGAACAAGGTATAGGGATACCGACGATCAAATCTCGGGCAATTAACATACCGATAGACAAAGGGAATTGTATACGGGATTGATTGAATCCCCGACATCGTGGTTCATCCGATGAGATCATTGTGGAACATGTGGGAGCCAACATGGGTATCCAGATCCCGCTGTTGGTTATTGGCCGGAGAACGTCTCGGTCATGTCTGCATGGTTCCCGAACCCATAGGGTCTACACACTTAAGGTTCGGTGACGCTAGAGTTGTTATGGGAAATAGTATGTGGTTACCGAAGGTTGTTCGGAGTCCCGGATGAGATCCCGGACATGACGAGGAGCTCCGGAATGGTCCGGAGGTGAAGATTTATATATGGGAAGTCATCATACGGTCACCGAAAATATTCGGGGGTATACCGGTATTGTACCGGGACCACCGGAGGGGTTCCGGGGGTCCACCGGGAGGGTCCACCTGCCCCGGAGGGCCTTATGGGCTGTAGGTGGAAGGGAACCAGCCCCTAAGTGGGCTGGGCGCCATCCCCCCTAGGGCCCATGCTCCTAGGGTTTGGGGGAACCCTAAAGGGGGGCGCCCCCCTTGCTTGGGGGGCAAGCCCCCTCCCCCTTGGTCGCCGCCCCCCCTCTAGATCTCATCTAGAGGGGCCGGCCCCCTTCCCCCTTCTCCCTATAAATAGAGGGGTGGAGGGAGGGCTGCAGCACCACATCCCTGGCGCAGCCCTCTCCTCCTCCAACTCCTCCTCCTCCTCCATAGTGCTTAGCGAAGCTCTGCGGGAGAACCACGAGCTCCATCGCCACCATGCCGTTGTGCTGCTGGAGTTCTCCCTCAACTTCTCCTCTCCCCTTGCTGGATCAAGAAGCAGGAAACGTCCCCGGGCTGTACGTGTGTTGAACGCGGAGGCGCCGTCCGTTTGGCGCTAGATCGGATCTTCCGCGATTTGAATCGCCGCGAGAACGACTCCATCAACCGCGTTCTTGTAACGCTTCCGCTTAGCGATCTTCAAGAGTATGAAGATGCACTCCCTCTCTCTCTCTTGTTGCTAGCATCTCCTAGATTGATCTTGGTGACACGTAGGAAAATTTTGAATTTCTGCTATGTTCCCCAACACACACCTCGGTCATATCATCGTAGTGCTTAGGCGAAGCCCTGCGCCGGTAACTTCATCATCGCCGTCGCCACGCCGTCGTGTTGACAGAACTCTCCCTCGACCTCAACTGGATCAAGAGTTCGAGGGACGTCATCGAGCTGAAAGTGTGCTGAACGCGGAGGTGCCATACGTTCGGTGCTTGGATCGGTTGGATCGCAAAGACGTTCGACTATGTCAACCGCGTTACTAAACGGTTCCGCTTTCGGTCTACGAGGGTACGTGGACACACTCTCCCCGCTCGTTGCTATGCATCTCCTAGATAGATCTTGCGTGATTGTAGGTAAAATTGTTGAAATACTGCGTTCCTCGACAAGAAATGAGTGGGAGGAAAGTAGAACCTTATGAGTTAGTTGTACCTTCTCTCGAATTGGAAAGTAGTTCATCACAGAAATTAGTTCTAGTGATTCCTACACCAATTAGTGAGGAAGCTAATGATGATGATCATGAAACTTCAGATCAAGTTACTACCGAACCTCATAGGTCAACCAGAGTATGGTCCGCACCAGAGTGGTACGGTAATCCTTTCTGGAAGTCATGTTGCTAGACCATGACGAACCTACGAACTATGAGGAAGCGATGATGAGCCCAGATTCCCCGAAATGGCTTGAGGCCATGAAATCTGAGATGGGATCCATGTATGAGAACAAAGTATGGACTTCGATTGACTTGACCAATGATCGGTGAGCCGTTGAGATTAAATGGATCTTCAAGAGGAAGACGGACACTGATAGTAGTGTTACTATCTACAAAGCACGAATTGTCGCAAAAGGTTTTCAACAAGTTCAAGGTGTTGACTACGATGAGAGTTTCTCACTCGTATCTATGCTTAAAGTCTGTCCGAATCATGTTAGCAATTGCCGCATTTTATGAAATTGGCAAATGGATGTCAAAACTACATTCCTTAATGGATTTCTTAAAGAAGAGTTGTATATGATACAACCAGAAGGTTTTGTCGATCCGAAAGGTGCTAAAAAAGTGTGTAAGCTCCAATGATCCATTTATGGACTGGTGCAAGCATCTTGGACTTGGAATGTATGCTTTGATAGTGTGGTCAAAGCATATGGTTTTATACAGACTTTTGGAGAAGTCTGTATTTACAAGAAAGTGAGTGGGAGCTCTATAACATTTATGATATTATATGTGGATGACATATTGTTGATTGGAAATAATACAGAATTTCTGGATAGCATAAAAGGATACTTGAATAAGAATTTTTCAATGAAAGACCTCAGTGAAACTACTTACATATTGGGCATCAAGATCTATAAAGATAGATCAAGATGCTTGATAAGACTTTCGATGAGTACATACCTTGATAAGATTTTGAAGGAGTTCAGAATGGATCATTCAAAGAAGGAGTTCTTGCCTGAGTTGTAAGGTGTGAAGTTGAGTAAAGACTCAAAACCCAACCACGGCAGAAAATAGAAAGAGAATGAAAAGTCATTCCCTATGCCTCACTCATAGATTCTATAAAGTATGCTATGACGTGTACCAGACCTATTGTGTACCTCACCATGAGTTTGGAAAGAGGGTACAATAGTGATCCAGGAGTGGATCACTTGACAGCGGTCAAAATTATCCTTAGTGGAATAAAGACATGTTTCTCGGTTATGGAGGTGACAAAAAGTTCGTTGTAAAGGGTTATATCGGTGCAAGCTTTGACACTGATCCGCATGACTCTAAGTCTCAATCTGGATACATATTGAAAGTGGGAGCGATTAGCTAGAGTAGCTCGATGCAGAGCATTGTAGACATAGAAAATTTTCAAAATACATACGGCTCTGAATGTGGAAAACCCGTTGACTAAACTTCTCTCACAAAGCAAAATATGATCACTCTTTGGGTGTTAATCACATAGCGATGTGAACTAGATTATTGACTCTAGTAAACCCTTTGGGTATTAGTCACATGGAGATGTGAACTAATCACATAAAGATGTGAACTATTGGTGTTAAATCACATGACGATGTGAACTAGATTATTGACTCTAGTGCAAGTGGGAGACTGAAGGAAATATGCCCTAGAGGCAATAATAAAGTTGTTATTTATATTTCCTTATATCATGATAAATGTTTATTATTCATGCTAGAATTGTATTAACCGGAAACTTAGTACATGTGTGAATACATAGACAAAACAGAATGTCCCTAGTATGCCTCTACTTGACTAGCTCGTTAATCAAAGATGGTTAAGTTTCCTAACCATAGACATGTGTTGTCATTTGATGAATGGGATCACATCATTGGGAGAATGATTTGATGGACAAGACCCATCCGTTAGCTTAGCATTATGATCGTTTAGTTTTATTGCTATTCCTTTCTTCATGACTTATACATATTCCTCTGACTATGAGATTATGCAACTCCCGAGTACCGAAGGAACACTTTGTGTGATATCAAACATCACAACGTAACTAGGTGATTATAAAGATGCTCTACAGGTGTCTCTGATGGTGTTTGTTGAGTTGGCATAGATCGAGATTAGGATTTGTCCCTCCGTGTATCGGAGAGGTATCTCTGGGCCCTCTCGGAAATGCACATCACTATAAGCTTTGCAAGCAATGTGACTAATGAGTTAGTTACGGGATGATGCATTACGGAACAAGTAAAGAGACTTGCCGGTAACGAGATTGAACTAGGTATGAGGATACTAACGATCGAACCCTGGGAAAGTAACATACCGATGACAAAGGGAACAACGTATGTTGTTATGCGGTTTGACTGATAAAGATCTTCGTAGAATATGTAGGAGCCAATATGAGCATCCAGGTTCCGATATTGGTTATTGACTAGAGATGTGTCTCGGTCATGTCTACATAGTTCTCGAACCCGTAGGGTCCGCACGCTTAATGTTTGATGGCGATTTGTATTATGAGTTATGTGATTTGATGACCGAAGTTTGTTTGGAGTCCCGGATGAGATCATGGACATGACGAGGAGTCTCGAAATGGTCGAGAGGTAAAGATTGATATATTGGAATGGTTTTGGGACGTTTTGGATATCTATCGGGAACCGAGGGGTTACCGGAACCCCCCGGGGAAGTTATGGGCCTTGATGGGCCATAAGGGGGAAGGAGAGGAAAGGCCACAAGGTGGCGCCCCCCCCAAGGGCAGTCCGAATTGGACTAGGGGGAGGGGACGCGGCCCCCCTTCCTTCCCCTCTCCCTCTCCCTCCTTCCCCTTGTTGGAATAGGAAAGGCGGGAGGCCGAATCCTACTTGGACCGGGAGTCCAAGTAGGACCCCCCCCTTGGCGCGCCCCCCTTGGGCCGGCCTCCTCCTCCCCCCTCCTTTATATACGTGGGAGGGGGGCACCCCAAAGGCACACCAAGTCTTTTCTTAGCCGTGTGTGGTGCCCCCCTCCACAGTTACACACCTCGGTCATATCTTCGTAGTGCTTGGGCGAAGCCCTGGCGCCGGTAACTTCATCATCACCGTCGCCACGCCGTCGTGCTGACGGAACTCTCCCTCGTCCTCAACTGGATCAAGAGCTCGAGGGACGTCATCGTGCTGAACGTGTGCTGAACACAGAGGTGCCGTACATTCGGTACTTGGATCGGTTGAATCGTGAAGACGTTCGACTACATCAACCGCGTTACTAAACGCTCCCGCTTTCGGACTACGAGGGTACGTGGACACACTCTCCCGTCTCGTTGCTATGCATCTCCTAGATAGATCTTGCGTGATCGTAGGAAATGTTTTTGAAATACTGTGTTCCCCAACAACCATAACCTAGCCCATGACCTGTGATCTGTCTCTCCATTGGAGTGACCTTCGTTATGTTCCAGCCAATCTGTCTGTTGCTGCTTGGTAGAGGATAAGAGCCTGTACGCAGACTACACTGTACGCAGATCTTAAAGGTATATTTAGAATTGCTTCCTTGTCCATCGCATAGAAGTGCTCCTCGAGAGCAGCCCCGTCCCATGTCAAGGTAGTCGGATTAATAATCTCTGAAACCTTCTACGGGGGATTGGAAGATTTTGGGCACACTGATACGTCTCCAAAATATCTATAATTTTTTATTGTTCCATGCTATTATATTATCTGTTTTGGATGTTTAATGGGCTTTATTATACACTTTTATATTATTTTTGGGACTAACCTACTAACCCAAGGCCCAGTACAAATTGCTGTTTTTTTGCCTATTTCAGTGTTTCGCAGAAAAGGAATATCAAACGGAATCCAAATGGAATGAAACCTTCGGGAACGTGATTTTTGGAACAAACGTGATCCAGAGGACTTGGAGTGGATGTCAAGAAACGAACGAGGAGGCCACGAGGCAGGGAGGCGCGCCTGCCCCCTGGGCGCGCCCCCCACCCTCGTGGGCCCCACGTAGCTCCACCGACCTACTTCTTCCTCCTATATATATCCACGTACCCAGAAAACATCCAGGAGCACCACGAAACCCTATTTCCACCGCCGCAACCTTCTGTACCCATGAGATCCCATCTTGGGTCCTTTTCCGGCGCTCCGTCGGAGGGGGAATCAATCACGGAGAGCTTCTACATCAACAACATAGCCTCTCCGATGATGTGTGTGTAGTTTACCTCAGACCTTAGGGTCCATAGTTATTAGCTAGATGGCTTCTTCTCTCTCTTTGGATCTCAATACAAAGTTCTCCTTGATCTTCTTGGAGATCTATTCGATGTAATTCTTTTGCGGTGTGTTGGTCGAGATCCGATGAATTGTGGGTTTATGATCAAGATTATCTATGAACAACATTTTAATCTCCTCTGAATTCTTTTATGTATGATTGGTTATCTTTGCAAGCCTCTTCGAATTATCAGTTTGATTTGGCCTACTAGATTGATCTTTCTTGCAATGGGAGAAGTGCTTAGCTTTGGGTTGAATCATGTGGTGCTCGATTCCAGTGATAGAAAGGGAAACGACACGTATTGTATTGTTGCCATCGAGGATAAAAATATGGGGTTTATATCATATTGCTTGAGTTTATCCCTCTACATCATGTCATCTTGCCTAATGTGTTACTCTGTTCTTATGAACTTAATACTCTAGATGCATGCTGGATAGCGGTTGATGTGTGGAGTAATAGTAGTAGATGCAGGCAGGAGTCGGTCTACTTGTCACGGACGTGATGCCTATATACATGATCATGCCTAGATATTCTCATAATTATGCACTTTTCTATCAATTGTTCGACAGTAATTTGTTCGCCCACCGTAATACTTATGCTATCTTGAGAGAAGCCACTAGTGAAACCTATGGCCCCCGGGTCTATTTTCCATCATATAAGTTTCCGATCTATTTTATTTTGCAATCTTTACTTTTCAATCTATACAACAAAAATACCAAAAATATTTATCTTATTATCTCTATCAGATCTCACTTTTGCAAGTGGCCGTGAAGGGATTGACAACCCCTTTATCGCGTTGGTTGCAAGGTTCTTATTTGTTTGTGCAGGTATAAGGCGACTTGCGTGTGGCCTCCTACTGGATTGATACCTTGGTTCTCAAAAACTGAGGGAAATACTTACGCTACTTTGCTACATCGCCCTTTCCTCTTCAAGGGAAAAACCAACGCAAGCTCAAGAGGTAGCAAGAAGGATTTCTGGCGCCATTGCCGGGGAGTCTACGCACAAGTCAAGACATACCAAGTACCAATCACAAACTCTTACCCCTTGCATTACATTATTTGCCATTTGCCTCTCCTTTTCCTCTCCCCCACTTCACCCTTGCCGTTTTATTCGCCCTCTTTTCCGTTTTCCTTTTTCTCGCTTGCTTCCTGTGTGCTTGTGTGTTGGATTGTTTGTTTGTCACGATGGCTCAAGACAATACTAAATTGTGTGACTTTTCCAATACCAACAACAATGATTTTCTTAGCACTCCGATTGCTCCTCTTACCGATGTTGAATCTTGTGAAATTAATGCTGCTTTGTTGAATCTTGTCATGAAAGATCAATTATCCGGCCTTCCTAGTGAAGATGCCGCTACCCATCTAAACAACTTTGTTGATTTGTGTGATATGCAAAAGAAGAAAGATGTGGATAATGATATTGTTAAATTGAAGCTATTTCCGTTTCCGCTTAGAGATCGTGCTAAAACTTGGTTTTCGTCTTTGCCTAAAAATAGTATTGATTCTTGGAATAAGTGCAAAGACGCTTTTATCTCTAAGTATTTTCCTCCCGTTAAGATCATCTCTCTTTGAAACGATATTATGAATTTTAAGCAACTTGATCATGAGCATGTTGCACAACCTTGGGAGAGGATGAAATTGATGATATGTAATTGCCCTACACATGGATTGAATTTATGGATGATTATACAAAAAATTTATGCCGGATTGAATTTTGCTTCTAGAAATCTTTTACATTCGGCTGCGGGGGGGGGGCACTTTTATGGAAATCACTTTAGGAGAAGCTACTAAACTCCTAGACAATATTATGGTTAATTATTCTCAATGGGACCCCGAAAGATCTACTTGTAAAAAGGTTCATGCGATAGAAGAAATTAATGTTTTGAGTGGAAAGATGGATGAACTTATGAAGTTCTTTGCTAATAAGAGTGCCCCTATTGATCCTAATGATATGTCTTTGTCTACTTTGATAGAGAATAATAATGAATCTATGGATGTGAATTTTGTTGGTAGGAACAATTTTGGTAACAACGCGTATAGAGGAAACTTTAATCCTAGGTCGTTTCCTAGTAATTCCTCTAATAATAATTATGGTAATTCCTACAACAACTCTTATGGAAATTTTACTAAGGTTCCTTATGATTTTGAGACTAGTGTTAAAGAATTTATGATTTCACAAAAGAATTTCAATGCTTTGCTTGAAGAAAAATTGCTTAAGGTTGATGAATTGGCTAGGAAAGTGGATAGAATTTCTCTTGATATTGATTCTTTGAAACTTAGATCTATTCCACCAAAGCATGATATCAATGAGTCTCTCAAAGCTATGAGAATTTCCATTGATGAATGCAAAGAAAGAACCGCTAGGATGCGTGCTAAGAAAGATTGCTTTGTAAAAGCGTGTTCTTCTAGTTTTCATGATAATAGGGATGAAGATCTAAAAGTGATTGATGTGTCTCCTATTAAATCTTTGTTAGCCAATATGAATCTTGATAATGATGGGACTGGAGATGAGTCAACTTTAGTTAAAAGGCGTCCCAATAATTCGGAGTTTTTAGATCTTGATGCAAAAATTGGTAAAAGTGGGATTGAAGAGGTCAAAACTTTACATAGCGATGAACCCACTATTTTGGATTTCAAGGAATTTAATTATGATAATTGTTCTTTAATAGATTGTATTTCCTTGTTGCAATCCGTGCTAAATTCTCCTCATGCTTATAGTCAAAATAAGGCTTTTACTAAACATATCGTTGATGCTTTAATGCAATCTTATGAAGAAAAGCTTGAATTGGAAGTTTCTATCCCTAGAAAACTTTATGATGAGTGGGAACCTACTATTAAAATTAAAATTAAAGATCATGAGTGCTATGCTTTATGTGATTTGGGTGCTAGTGTTTCCACGATTCCAAAAACTTTGTGTGATGTGTTAGGTTTCCGTGAATTTGATGATTGTTCTTTAAACTTGCACCTTGCGGATTCCACCATTAAGAAACCTATGGGAGGGATTAATGATGTTCTTATTGTTGCAAATAGGAATTATGTGCCCATAGATTTTATTGTTCTTGATATAGATTCCAATCCTACATGTCCTATTATTCTTGGTAGACCTTTCCTTAGAACGATTGGTGCAATTATTGATATGAAGGAAGGGAATATTAGGGGAAAGGCATGGAGCACTTTACTAGGAAGAAAATTAAAGTACCTTATGAATCTATTATGAGAGACACTTATGGATTGCATGCTAAAGATGATGATACCTAGATCTATCCTTGTTTTTGGGAACTTGAGGGACCAAATGTATGCGAAAAAATCTTGAGGGACCAATTTTATGCCTAGCTAGGGGCGTTAAACAATAGCACTTGTTGGGAGGCAACCCAATTTTATTTTTGTTTCTTGATTTTTCGTTCTGTTTAGTAATAAATAATTCATCTAGCCTCTGGTTAGATGTGGTTTTATGTTTTAATTAGTGTTTGTGCCAAGTAAAACCTATAGGATCTTCTTGGGTGATAATTATTTGGTCTTGCTGAAAAAGTCAGAAACTTTCTGCTCACGAAAACAATTGTTAAAAATCACCAGAACGTGATAAAATACTGATTCCAATTGCAGTAAATCAATAATCAAATTGTCTAGGTCTTCCTATTTTGGTAGATTTGTTTGTGTTCAGGAAGTTTGCGTATGATACAGATTACTACAGACTGTTCTGTTTTGACAGATTCTGTTTATCGTGTGTTGTTTGCTTATTTTGATGAATCTATGGCTCGTATCGGAGGTTATGAACCATAGAGAAGTTGGAATACAGTAGGTTTAACACCAATATAAATAAATAATGAGTTCGTTACAGTACCTTAAAGTGGTTGTTTGTTTTCTTTCGCTAACGGAGCTCATGAGATTTTCTGTTGAGTTTTGTGTTGTGAAGTTTTCAAGTTTTTGGGTAAAGATTTGTGGATTATGGAACAAGGAGTTGCAAGAGCCTAAGTTTGGGGATGCCCAAGGCACCCCAAGGTAAAATCTAAGGACAACCAAAATCCTAAGCTTGGGGATGCCCCGGAAGGCATCCCCTCTTTCGTCTTCGTCCATCGATAACTTTACTTGATGCTATATTTTTATTCACCACATGATATGTGGTTATCTTGGAGCGTCTTGTATGATTTGAGTCTTTGCTTTTTAGTTTACCACAATCATCCTTGCTGTACACACCTTTTGGGAGAGACACACATGAATCAGAATTTATTAGAATACTCTATGTGCTTCACTTATATTTTTTGAGCTAAATAATTTTGCTCTAGTGCTTCACTTATATCTTTTTAGAGCACGGTGGTGGATTTATTTTATAGAAATTATTGATCTCTCATGCTTCACTTATATTATTTTGAGAGTCCTCTAGAACATCATGGTAATTTGCTTTGGCTATAAAATTAGTCCTAAAATGATAGGCATCCAAGATGGATATAATAAAAAACTTTCATATAAGTGTGTTGAATACTAAGAGAAGTTTGATACTTGATGATTGTTTTGAGATATGGAGATAGTGATATTAAAGTTGTGCTAGTTGAGTAGTTGTGAATTTGAGGAATACTTGTGTTGAAGTTTGCAAGTCCCATAGCATGCACGTATGGTAAACGTTGTGTAACAAATTTGAAACATGAGGTGTTCTTTGATTGTCATCCTTTATGTGGAGGTCGGGATCGCGCGATGGTTAACTCCTATCAACCCTTCCCCTAGGAGCATGCGCGTAGTGCTTGGTTTATGATGACTTGTAGATTTTTGCAATAAGTATATGAGTTCTTTATGACTAATGTTGAGTCCATGGATTATAAGCACTCTCACCCTTCCATCATTGCTAGCCTCTTCGGTACCGTGCATTGCCCTTTCTCACCTTGAGAGTTGGTGCAAACTTCGCCGGTGCATCCAAACCCCGTGATATGATACGCTCTATCACACATAAACCTCCTTATATCTTCCTCAAAACAGCCACCATACCTACCTATCATGGAATTTCCATAGCCATTCCGAGATATATTGCCATGCAACTTTCCACCGTTCCGTTTATTATGACACGCTTCATGATTGTCATATTACCTTGCATGATCATGTAGTTGACACCGTATTTGTGGCAAAGCCACCATGCATATTATTTTATACATGTCACTCTTGATTCATTGCCCATCCCGGTACACTGCCTGCGGCATTCATATAGAGTCATATTTTATTCTAGTATCGAGTTGTAATCATTGAGTTGTAAATAAATAGAAGTGTGATGATCATCATTAATAGAGCATTGTCCCAAATAAAAAAAGAAGAAGAAAGGCCAAATAAAAAAAGGAAGGCCCAAAAAAGAGAAAAAAAAAGAAAAAAAAGAAAGAAATAAAAAGGGGCAATGCTACTATCCTTTTTCCACACTTGTGCTTCAAAGTAGCACCATGATCTTTATGATAGAGAGTCTCTTGTTTTGTCACTTTCATATACTAGTGGGAATTTTTCATTATAGAACTTGGCTTGTATATTCCAACAATGGGCTTCCTCAAATGCCCTAGGTCTTCGTGAGCAAGCAAGTTGGATGCACACCCACTTAGTTTCTTTTGTTGAGCTTTCATACATTTATAGCTCTAGTGCATCCGTTGCATGGCAATCCCTAATCCTTGCATTCACATCAATTGATGGGCATCTCCCTAGCCTATTGATTAGGCGCATCAATGTGAGACTTTCTCCTTTTTTGTCTTCTCCACATAACTCCCATCATATTATTCTATTCCACCCATAGTGCTATATCCATGGCTCACGCTCATGTATTGCGTGAAAGTTGAAAGAAGTTTGAAAATTCTAAAGTATTAAACAATTGCTTGGCTGAAACCGGGGTTGTGCGTGATGAGAGCATTCTTGTGTGACGAAGATGGAACATAGCCAAACTATATGATTTTGTAGGGATAAACTTTCTTTGGCCATGTTATTTTGAGAAGACATAATTGCTTAGTAAGTATGCTTGAAGTATTATTATTTTTATGTCAATATTAAACTTTTGTCTTGAATCTTTCGGATCTGAACATTCATGCCACAATAAAGAAAAATTACATTGAAGAGTATGCTAGGTAGCATTCCACATCAAAAATTCTGTTTTTATCATTTACCTACTCGAGGACGAGCAGGAATTGAGCTTGGGGATGCTGGATACGTCTCCAGCGTATCTAGAATTTTTTATTGTTCCATGCTATTATATTATCTGTTTTGGATGTTTAATGGGCTTTATTATACACTTTTATATTATTTTTGGGACTAACCTACTAACCCAAGGCCCAGTGCAAATTGATGTTTTTTGAAATATTTCAGTGTTTCGCATAAAAGGAATATCAAACGGAATCCAAACGGAATGAAACCTTTGGGAACGTCATTTTTGGAACAAACGTGATCCAGAGGACTTGGAGTGGACGTCAAGAAACGAACGAGGAGGCCACGAGGCAGGGAGGCGCGCCTGCCCCCCTAGGCGTGCCCCCACCCTCGTGGGCCCCACGTAGCTCCACCGACCTACTTCTTCCTCCTATATATATCGACGTACCCCGAAAACATCTAGGAGCACCACGAAACCCTATTTCCACCGCCGCAACCTTCTGTACCCGTGAGATCCCATCTTGGGGCCTTTTCCGGCGCTCCGCCGGAGGGGGAATCGGTCGTAGAGGGCTTCTACATCAACACCATAGCCTCTTCGATGATGTGTGAGTAGTTTACCTCAGACCTTCGGGTCCATAGTTATTAGCTAGATGGCTTCTTCTCTCCCTTTGGATCTCAATACAAAGTTCTCCTCATCTTCTTGGAGATCTATTCGATGTAATTCTTTTGCGGTGTGTTTGTCGAGATCCAATGAATTGTGGGTTTATGATCAAGATTATCTATGAACAATATTTTAATCTCCTCTGAATTCTTTTATGTATGATTGGTTATCTATGCAAGTCTCTTCGAATTATCAGTTTGGTTTGGCCTACAAGATTGATCTTTCTTGCAATGGGGGAAGTGCTTAGCTTTGGGTTCAACCATGTGGTGCTTGATTCCAGTGACAAAAAGGGAAACGACACGTATTGTATTGTTGCCATCGAGGATAAAAATATGGGGTTTATATCATATTGCTTGAGTTTATCCCTCTACATCATGTCATCTTGCCTAATGCGTTACTCTGTTCTTATGAACTTAATACTCTGGATGCATGCTGGATACCGATCGATGTGTGGAGTAATAGTAGTAGATGCAGGCAGGAGTCGGTCTACTTGTCACGGACGTGGTGCCTATATACATGATCATGCCTAGATATTCTCATAATTATGCACTTTTCTATCAATTGCTCGATAGTAATTTGTTCACCCACCGTAATACTTATCTATCTTGAGAGAAGCCACTAGTGAAACCTATGGCCCCCGGGTCTATTTTCCATCATATAAGTTTCCGATCTATTTTATTTTGCAATCTTTACTTTTCAATCTATACAACAGAAATACCAAAAATTATTATCTTATTATCTCTGTCAGATCTCACTTTTGCAAGTGGCCGTGAAGGGATTGACAACCCCTTTATCGCGTTGGTTGCAAGGTTCTTATTTGTTTGTGCAGGTATAAGGCGACTTGCGTGTGGCCTCCTACTGGATTGATTCTCAAAGGAAATACTTACGCTACTTTGCTGCATCACCCTTTCCTCTTCAAGGGAAAAACCAACGCAAGCTCAAGAGGTAGCACACACTGGTCAGAGCTTGAAGTACCATGGAATCCAATTGTCATGCCAGATATCTGTATCCTCGGCCGAGCCAATCCGCTTCACTAGTCCCAGTTTAAACATGTCCCTCCCTTCAACTATTGAACGCCAAACCTATGACGGATTCTTTCCCACCGCCGCTTCAAGGATCGAGGATGTGGGGTAGTAGACCGCCTTCAGTATCCGGGCACTAAGAGAGTTGGGTTCTTGAAGAAGACGCCAAGCTTGCCTTGCAAGCAAGGCCAAGTTGAAAAGCTCAATATCGCGGAACCCCATGCCTCCCATGAATTTGAGCTGTGACATAACTTCCCAAGAGACCCAGGCGGTCTTCCTTTCACCATTCTTTGATCCCCACCAAAACTTCCGCACGAGACCGTTAATATGTTGACACAAGCCCCTTGGCAGTTTGAAACATGACATGGAGTACGTGGGAATTGCTTGAGCAACAAACTTGATGAGCACTTCCTTTCCTCCAACTGAAAGCGCCTTCTCCATCCAGCCCTGGACTTGCTTCCAAATCATGTCCTTAAGGTACTTGAATGACCCCTCCTTTGCTCTCCCCATGTCGGCAGGGAGGCCAAGGTACTTATCGGATAGCTTCTCATCCTAGACTGCAAGAATTTGTTTGACCTCCTGCCTTAAGGTTTCCGAACAGCCCATAAATATTGAAGATTTGTCCTTGTTTATTCACTGCCCTGAAGCGGCACAATATCTGTGTAGCAGGAGATCCACTCTGTTTGCCATCTCAGGTGTAGCGTCAAAAAATAGAAGGCTATCATCAGCAAAAAGGAGGTGATTTACCTGGGGGGCACCCGCTGCCGCCGTAAGAATAAGTATGGCAGTATCGGATCACCCTGTCTTAGACCTCGAGAAGGCCTAAATTCCTCTTGCTTCCCTCTGTTAAAGATGACCGAGAACGAGACAGATGTGACACACCTCATCACTATCTCTGTGAAACGTGGGATGATCCCTAACTTAAGCATAACTCTCTTTAGATAGTTCCACTCGAGTCTATCATAAGCTTTCATCATATCAAGTTTTAGGGCACAAAATTTGTTGCCCTTCAGCTTCTTCCTCTTCATATAATGCAGGCATTCATAGGCCGAGATGAAATTGTCAGTAATGAGACGTCCTGGTACAAATGATGACTGTTCCTCAGAGATGATGTCGGGGAGAATGAGCTTGAACTGGTTAGCCAAAACCTTTGACACGATCTTGAAGATCACATTGCAGAGGCTAATCGGTCAAGACTGTGCTAAATTTTTTGGACTAGCAATCTTGGGAATAAGTACGATGAACATTTTGTTTATCTCCTCCAGGGAATCCTCTCCATTAAGAAATCAAAGCACCATATCAGTAACCTCATCACCACACAACTCCCAATGCCGCTGAAAAATATGTGCTGGGAAGCCGTCAGGCCCTGGAGCCTTTGTGGGAAACATCTGGAACAAAGCCAATTTTACATCAGCCTTGCTATACCGAGCATTAAGCGTGGTGTTCATTGCAACATCAACCTTGGTTGGGGTGTGAGATAGAACTTCCTCAATCCCAACCGTGCTCTCTGTAGCATACAGATTACTGTAGAAATTTGTGGCCATATCCGCCATCAACACGCTGCAGCTCAACTATACGATTCTTTGCTTTACGGGCGCTGGCTTTGCGGTGGAAAAATTTCGTGTTGCTATCGCCTTCCGCTAGCCATTGGATGTGTGCCCGCTGGCGCCACATAATTTCCTCTCGTAAACATAACTCCACCATCCGGGTTTCTACCCTGTCTTCCTCGGCAGACGGCCCTGTTCGATTTGGGAGCGAGCGCAACAACTGAAGTTGTTGCCATAGAGATCGCAGTTCCGCCAGGACCGCACCAAAGGTGGTGCGACCCCATCGTTGCAGACGACCCGCGACGGTAGCCAACTTATCTGACAATGCTGAAATGGTCTGGGCTCGTCCGGCTGAGGTCCAGGCATCAGCAAGAACATCCCCAAACCTTGAATCTCGTTCCCACATGCACTCATAGCGGAACTGTTTTTATTTCGCACGTACACTTGTATCAACAAGTTCGGTAACCAGAAGTATAGGACAGTGATCTGACTTTGCCACTGTGAGGTGCTCGATAGTAGCAAAAGGGAAAAGAGTCGACCAACAAGCCAAAGCCAAGGCTCTGTCAAGACGAGCGCGGTAATAATGCCCCCTGCGACCTTCTTCTCCCACGTCCAGTCCAACCCACGGTACCCCAGGTCGGCAAGTCCGCATACATCGACTACTTCTCGGAATGCTTCAATTTGTGCACTATCACGTGCATTAGGGCCATGTTGCTCGTTCGGCCTGAGGATCTCGTTGAAATCTCCAATGCACATCCATGGGAAGGAGCTCTCTCCGCTCAGCCTCTTCATGGTATCCCATGTCTTGTATCGAAGACTTCGGGTTGCTTCACCATAAAAGCATGACAGTCTCCACTGGTTCTTACCCGGTTCTGTGACCCAGGCATCCACATGATACTCAGAAAAGTTCTTTATTGCAACATCCAAGGGATTTTTCCAAAAGATACAAATTCCACCACTGCGGCCACTACTACCAACTCCAAAACTAAAATCATAGCCTAAAGAAAAACGAAGACCTTCAACACGACTCTTTTGCAACTGAGTTTCAACTAAACACAAGATAGCAGGCGAACTGATCTCCACTAAGTCGCGGAGCTCTCGAACTGTCGCGGGATCGCCAATCCCATGACAATTCCAACTTAGGATTTTCATTGGGCCTGGCGGTGCCCCGGCTCGGATCCCGCCAATAATGCCATCTTATTCTTGCTCTGCTTCGTTGGTGATTCTGATTTCCTTGCCTTCTTTGCGTCTCTGGGAGAGACATATGCTGGAGGGAGTGGCGGGACAACCACTAGGGCTTGTTTATCAACCAGTGGTGGTGTACTATTTGCTCCAGACCCCTGTGTCGTACCATTCAAGTGCAGATCATGGTCAGACGGGATATCAGACAAGGCAAAATTCAGATTTCTGCGTGCCGTAGGATATCCTACTCCATGCTCCTCCTCCATTGTAGCTGCTGGTTTTAGTGGGCTTGTGACGTCTTCCCCATCCTCCGCTTCCTCATCCAGTCCGGCCTCTTGGGATGACCATTTTCATGGTGATCTTGGACGAGCCGGGGGGACCCCCCTGCCTGTCCTTCCTCTGCCTCGACCCCCTGAACGGCTACCTCGTGGGACACGGCCTCCCCCTTGCTGCTCTGGTACTGTCTCCCTTCTCTGTGCTAGCATCCATCTTCCCCACTGCTTGTCTTTAGCCTCCCAAACTCCATCTCCACACTCCTCATGGTTATGACCCATGAAGCCACAAACTTGACAAAAGTAAGGGATTTTCTCGTACTTGACAGGGAGGAACTTCCTTCCTTCTCCCGCAATATTCAGCGGCGTCACCCTTGTAAGAGGTTTGTTCACCAGAAACCTTGCTCGTACTCTGACATAGTCTCCCTCGTAGAAGAGCCTTGGAGAGGGTTGAGTTTCCTTAACCCGACCAATGTGTCGTGCCAGTTGATCCATTACCTCAGTTTTCCTGTACAGCTCTGGTATATTGTGAATCTAAGCCCAAACATAAAGGCCATCAAAAACATAGGAGGTTGGTTCCTGCTTGCCGTCGTAGTCTTCAATGAGCATCCCCATCCCTCTAAACAGCCACGGTCCTCCATGGACCACCTTCTTCCAATCCCCAAGCAAAACATCTGGAAGATATAAAGATTCTCTCCAGCCTCTCTATACTTGGGCACATGCGCTAGTCCCCATATTGACTTCATGGTTTCAAACATCGCCGATGAGCTAAAGATTCGGGTCGTGTTTACCTTCCCGGTCACCAACCACCTTGCATCCGCTTCGTATTTCTTCAGATCCTCCTCCCCCACAACCACGTTATCCAACTCATCATCCTGAAGATCCAGGTGTTGCAGCATCTCCTCCAGATTCTTCCCCATACATCCCGTAGTAGACGAACCCGCCTGAGCCGCCATCTAGGGTTTGCCCCTTCGACTGCGTGCCAACTACTGATGAGCCGTGCGATCCTCTCTGAGAACACACCACAGGCCAGGCAAATAGTTTGGCCGAGGGCGGACCTGCGATAGGCCATGATCTCTAGGCGGCAATGGAGACGCCGCCAGAGGCGAAAACCCTAAACTAGAGGGTAGAAGATCTCGGGTTTTTGCGGTGCAAGTCGAAAATACACAGGGAGTACATAGAGAGTTATAGGTGGGCTTAGATCTCTCGTGGGTTGTTCCAAAATTTTCAACACGTCAAGCAAATTTTGGCAACGACGTGATTATCTCAAGGGGGGCCAAATCCTATTTGCCGCTTATCGCAACAAATAATCTACCAATCGCACAGATTTCACCAGGAGAGCGACTAACCGGACTGGCCCATTTTGCTAACGTGGGAAGATTTTAACTGTAAATTTTCCAGGTCTTCAGAACGTTCTAGAATGTTTGCCTTAGTTTTTTCTTTCTTTTTCTACACCTGTGTTTACCTTTTTCTTCTTATTTTCCCCCTTTTCTTTCCTTTTTTTGTTTCCTTTTATTTTCAGAAAAAGGTTCTCAAATTCTAAAAAATGTGCACTTTTAATTCAATTAATTATTTGAATTGGGGAACATTTTCAGTATTCCAGAACATTTTAAATTAGAGAACATCTTTCAAATTTTGAGATTGTTTTTCAATGTGCGCATTTTGTACTCGAGAACATTTATTAATTTAAGAGCATATTTTTCAAACATTTTTTAAGTTCGCGGCCATCTTTACCTTAAATTTTTTATATTTAAGAGGTGTAACTGTCTATTTTTTTTTTCAAAGCCAGCAAGAAAAATCCAAGGTGGGGAAGTTGTTGGATGCGGCGGTTGTGCCTGGTGTCGTACGACCGGAAAATGGGCGGCGGCGGCTAGGGCAGCGAGGAGTGGGAAACGAGTGAGGAGGGGAGGCGGGCCAGGGAGAGGACAAGGGCGGGCGTCGTGCGCGTCCGCGCCTTCTTAACGCTGGCGCAAAATCAACTCGGGCCGGAAATGGGACGGCCCATAATACCACTACATCAGATTACCCTCCTCCCCCCTGCACATCGCTCTGCTTCGAGTGTTACTCAAAAAAAAAAATCACTCTGCTTCAAGTTCGACCACGACTAGACAGTCGGCCATGCTTCTTCCTCCCAGCAGCATACCACCACCTCCTCCTCCGGTACTCCGCTCACCGCGCGCGCCTCCATCTTTACGCACGGTATCCTCCTCTCCTCCTCGCCTTCCTCGATCTGCAATGGTGTTAGTCTCAGCGCCTTCTACTCCAGTGCCCACAACCTGTTTGTCGAATTGCTTGCTATAGTCCGGCTGGCCAACACAACACTAGTTTTGTGGCCGCAAGCCCGCAAGCGCTTCTGGATGCCGCTATGGTCTGAACTGGGCATGACCATGAACTCTTGGGAGCCGGCCAGCTCTGTTCTAGTGTGCTCCTACTGATGAATGTGTTACTTTCATTCAGACACTGCTTAACTGAAGATGCTTTCTAGTTTGCGTTGTCCGACACTGTTCGTGATTACAACACAGATTACCTACTTTGCAATCTTTGATCGATCATGCTAACGAGTCAAGTGTATGTTCATCTCCACCTTCTTCCATCTCATGTGCCAATCCAAAGTTTCTTTAGTCTCGCAGGAATCACCCAGCCGGCATGTCATAGCACATTGTGACACTTCATGGAACAAGCCAAGAATATCTTAAACTGAGGCTACACTTGCTGAACCTTCAGGAGCTTCCCAATATGGTTTTGCCCCTCTGGTTCAGGCACTGGAATCAACTGCAGCCGAAGACGTGTCTTGCTTTCACTTCCCTGGACACAACCAAGGGAAAGCTGTTCCATCTTCATTGTCGAACCTAATTGGCACGGGGGCGTTTTTGCATGACTTGCCCGAGCTACCTGAGCTGGATGACCTCTTCTACCCTAAGGGTGTGATTTTGGATGCTCAGAACCGGGCAGCTCAACTGTTTGGATCATCTAAGATGTGGTTCCTAGTCAACAGGCGTACCTGTGGAATCCAGGCCGCTGTGATGGGCACCTGCTGCCCCGGTGACTACATCGTTGTGCCTCGAAACTGTCACATTTCAGTGATCTCTGCCCTGATTCTGTCAGGTGATGTGCCCAAGTACAGTTCTATGTGAGACATTACTGGTGTGTTACGCCGCCACTGAACGAACTCCAGAAGGATGGGAAGAAAGTAGGTGTTGTTCTTGTTACTTCACCGACCTACCATGGCATATGCAGCGATGTGCAAGGTATCGTCGATGTTTGCCATCCCTTACATTTCGGTTATAGTTGACTTGACGAGGCTCATGATGCGCACTTCAGGTTCCATGACAGTTTTCCAAGCACGGCGATTGAGCAAGGTGCTGACTTGGCTGTGAATCAATGCACAAGGTTCTGAGCTCTCTTACACAGTCCTCGATGCTTCACATGGCTGGAGGTCTGGTTGATGCAGATAAAGTGAGCCACTGCATTCAGTTGCTCCAAAGCTCAAGCCCGAGTTACCTCCTACTGTCGTCTTTAGATGCTGCAAGAGCTCAGTTGAGTGAGAATGGAAAATATTTTGATGACTCGGTGGCGATGGCTTTAGAAACAAAAGATCAACTGATGGTAATCCCAGGAGTATCTGTCCTGGACTTGCCATGCTTCGCTTCTGACTTCCCTGCCATTTATCCTTAGCGTATCACACTAAGTGCTTCAGATCTACATTTATCTGGATACGAAGCAGACGACATTTTGGAAGAGCCTCAAATTGTATCTGAGCTTGTTGGAACACAGGCGGGGACAATTGCAGTTAACTTAGGGACCAGAAGGCAAGATGTTCAAAAGCTTGTACAGTGTGCAAAGCATGTATCAGAAAAATATTTCCTCAATGAACGATTACGGTTGCAAGCAACGTTTTACAACTTTTATGTTGTGTTTTATTTATGAAACAGTTATCTACTAAGAGTTATTGTATTCGACAACCTTTTCTGTCGGGAACAAGTGCAGAATATTAGAATTACCAAAATTTTGTTCAAAAGGTTAAGCAAAGTTTGCTACAAGTTATTCGCAAAAAAAAAAGTTCGCTACAAGTTAAAATAGATAGGATTTCTGTATGAGTATCTGCAAATGCAAATTCAAAAAAATAATGTCTGGGCCCAGGTTCGAACTGGGGACCTTTAGTGTGTGAGACTAACATGATAAGAGCATCTACAGCCGGGCGCCCCAAACCCGCCTTATACGCCCGGGCGGGCCGCCCGGTCACTGACCGGTCACGATTTCTGACCCCAAGCGGCCCCCTCAAACGCCCGGGCTGACCGGCACCCCTCATATCCAGCCCAAATATGGGGCGGATATGGGGGCGCCCGGACACGTCCGCCACATAAGACTGACGAAGGGGTCTCACACGGACTCGCCCGGAAAACCAGCGGTCCGACGGACGCCTCCTCCGTCGCCGTGGTGTGAACGCCGCGTGGCGTTGCTCCGGCTCGCCGCCCGAGAGCAAATCCGCCTGTTTAACCCGGCCTGAGTCCCGCAACCCTAGTCCATCCACCTCCCTCCCCCCCCCCCCCCCCCCCCCCGTGCCGCCAGTCCGAGGCCATCCACCTCCTCCCTCTCCCGCTCCGACGCTCTGCCCACGCTCCGGCACTCCGCCATGGTTCGGAGAAAGATCACCTACTATGCAATGCCATGGGCGGATCTGGGCCCCAGGCAGCCCAGGCCATTGCGTGGGGCGTTGGAATTTTCCTCAGCCCATATTTAAAAAAAGAATAAGGTTTGGCCTGGGGCGCAGCCCACTTGTAAGCCCAGCCATTGCCTGCTTTGCTGCCACACGAACAGAGCCGGTCTGGACAAACCAGACGCCCCCGACCAGGACGAACCCTAGGATTGGCCCTCCTCTGCCCGCCGCCGCCCGAGGAATCTCCGGCCACCGGAATCCCTTCTCTCCTCCGTCCGGCGGATCGGCTCCACCGTCCTTCCCAAATCCTTGCCTCCGAGCTTCCCCTTTCTCCTCCGCGCCTTACGTCGCCCCCGACAACCGAGGTCACTGATGCCGTCGTCCTCGCCTACAACGCCGCCGCCCGAACCTCCTCTCTTCCCACGCCGCCCACCGCCTTGAGCCCCTGATCACTTCAGACGCCGCTGGCCCGCCTGCTTCACCTCCGAATCCAAGGTAGCGCCATCACCATCATTTCTTAGTTATGCTGCTGATCTAGCTGGTTTCCCTGGAGTGAAGTTTAGAAGTTTTTGCGCTGACCACTAGTTCTTAAGGACATGTATAAGATCAAATATATATACTTGGTTTTGAACTTCGAAAGGAAGCTCAAATTTTTGTTTCTAGATGCCACTGTAAATTGTTTTTGTTCCCAGATGCCATTGTAAACTGTTTGATGATGATTTTCGTTGCTAGATGTCAATGTTGTTGCTTGATGCTACATTGCCACTGTTTGTTAGATGTGGAAACTGATTTAGACATCTAGTATTTTTTGTTTATATGTAATATTACAGGAAGTCAAGATGAGTAAACGAAACAAGACACTGAATTCTTTTTTTCAAGTTATGCTGCTGATCTATGGAGTAAATGGGTATGTGTTTGACACCAGTACCTTTGCTCGTATTGTATGTGTGTGTGTGTGTGTGTTATTGTAGCCTTGTAGGTGTATTTTCTTATAGTTTTATATATTAATCATGCTCCCTTGTCTTATGTAGGTATCTCGGAAAACAAGGGGAGGTGATTGAGAGATTCATGGCAGTTGAGCATGTTCCTGATTGAGGAACAAAATGAGTGATGATTGGATGAATCATAGAATGGTATGTTACATTGAGCGAGATGCATGTGTTAGTATTGAAGAATGAAAGGTCATCAAGCGATTTCAAGGTTATCGCACACGCAAAGGCCTTTTGCCTCGTCCGACGTAAGTTTTCACTTTTGCATTTGTTATTAACTAGTTTTACCTGCTATATTATGCATTGATTTGCATTTCAAAATATATGATTGAAGGTTTAGCTTCTTCTACTATTGAAGATGTAGTCATGGGAGGCTCAGGTCAACCAATCCTTTGATTTGGTATCAATCGTTTGTATCATCTATGTATGCTATATATTGTCTTTTGATTTGTCTCGCTTTATTAGTTGACCCATCATGGAACAAATGTTGCCATTGAATATTATGTATGGTTTTTTATTAGTTATGCAACATAGATTGACTTTTGTATGACTTGAAACTGAATTTTTTTGGGGTCGTTTTTAGCCCTTAGTTTCTCGCCTGGGGCGTCAGCGAATCCTGGGTCCGCCATTGCGCAATGCTCACACCGGAGCGCCGCTACAAGATCTGGCATGAGATCCGGGCAAGACAAGTCGCGTGCGCCGCCCGCATCACTGTCGGGCTGCCTCCGGACTCGCCGGAGCCGGACGAGGAGGAGCAGCCGGGGAAGAGGAGGAGTAGCTGGCTTCGATGGAGGTGGAGGAGGCGGAGCAGCTAGAGCAACAGTTGCTAGGCTTCAACATGGAGCAGGTGGCGGCGGAGTTCGCCGTCACCCAGTCCGACGAGATGGTGGAGCAGCAGGCCATCCTGAAGTCCATCCAGGATGAGGCCTATGTGAAGGCCAACCCGGCGTTCCTCCAGCAGAAGCAGGCGGCGTCCGACGCACTCTTCGCCGAAGCCGGCGCGGAGATAGCGAAGGAGGAGGCCGGAGCCAAGCAGCCGGAGGAGCCAGAGCTGCAACTGCCGCCAATGCTGCCGGAGTCGGGCACGGAGATTGTCGATATCTCCGACGATGAGTAGCTAGGTGATCGACGTAGTATGTAGGTTTATTTCGTTTGCATGTCTTTGTATGGATTTAAAAATCTAGAATGAGATGTTCTGCAACTAGTCAAATTTGAGGCATGCCCGATCACTGTCCGCAGACGCGCCCTCCGCGTGCGTTTGAGGGGCCATATTTGACATATCCGACTATAGATGCTCTAACCTACTACACCACCCAGACCTATCCGTCAAGCAATTGCCGGTTTTGTATTTATTCAGAAGTAGGCTTAGTTTGGCAGAGGTGCAACGGAAGAAAAACATATCACATGCCCGTAACCCAAATAATCATGAGTCAAGAAACCAATAGATCCATGTTCTTTATTTCAACATGACATCCCATCTTGTTGTCATTTGTCCGTCGTTGCATTCTCGCATACGATGATATAGTGCTTATAAAACCACGATGCACTTGAATGTGTTCAATCGTAAGCCGTCTCTCTCATGGCATAAGATGAGATTTTTCTCTTGCTACATTTATTTCGTCTCCAATTTTTTGGGCAGATGCTACCCATCATCCGACTGATCCTCCCACGTTATAAGTCGCCTTGTGCACCGTCCGATGTGAGGCTTCACAGTCGCTAGATTCTTTCACACACGCCTCGCAGGACCCCTCGACCCGTGCTCTCCCCGCTCGCAACTACTGGCAGTCGTCGCATCCAATAGCCTTGGCAGACGGTGCAGCGCGACCCTTATTCGTCAGAGCTCAAGACAACGCAATGATGCTTCGTTACAGCTCCAGACCAGCACGCCTCCCTCGGCGACGCTACAAGGAGCTCCATCACGACACCGCACACCCCGTGATGCTTCGTCGCACCACCGACGACCCCCGATGTTGCTCCATTGCAGCTCGCGTCACTGCACCTCGCCGCCCGGTGATGCTCCGTCGCAGCACCGACGCCCCGCATCGCTGCACCATGCCGACCGGTGATGCTCCTACGCATCACCGAAGGCCGCAGACAGTGTTGTGACGCTGGAAGACAGTCTATGCGACATCTACAGTTGGTTCCCAGCGACTAGCGTGGGGAGGAAGCCGCCTCTGCAGTTGCTTTCAGTCTGAGATTGTGCGACGCAGCCGCGTCCGCGTCTTAGGTTGTTCCCGGCGGTGGTAGAGTGAGTCAATGGCGTCTGCAATTGGTTCCCAGCAGCTAGCGGTAGGAGTCATTCGCCTCTGCGGGAGGTTCCCATTGGAGGTGAAGGGAGGCAACGGAGGTAGTAGGAGGTACCCGACACAGGTAGAGGAAGGCAACGGAGTCCTCCTGTCTGACGCCGCGCGTACCTCCTCCAAGCTCCTGGTGTGCATACCTAGTTTGATGATCTACATGTATTTCATCCTCCAGGCTCCAGGCACACTCCGCCTTGGATGGCCGCCGAGCTCCACTACCTTCTCCTTTGCCATTCCGTCTCCGCCGCCTTCCTGCTTCGCCACGACGATCGTAATTCTAAATATACTAAACCAAGCGAGGATTCTTTGGTGTGGTTGTTTTGAATTTTTTTACTGCCTTAAGTCAATCAATCAGGGATTAACACGTGTTATTATTGGGGGATTTGGAGGGGTAGCTACTCGGATGCATCTAGCGATTTTTGGTGGGGGCGTTGGATGTTGACTGGATTGACGGGCGTTGATTCGTTTCTTTTATACTATATCGGAGCTGCTAAAAATCAGTCGACTCTCAGTCGACGCCTCAACCTTTGGATCCTTGTTGCTTTAAGATTCGCGCAGCTCAGTGTCTTTTTCTCAGTTCGGCCTGTTAAAGCGTGAGTCTGGCCTGTTTATCCCGTCCGTTTCATTGTTTTTCTCAGTTGTGGCGGGGGCTGGGGTTTGCCCGTGGGCTGTGCAGGTGTTCGGCCCTTTTTTGTTGTTTGCTTTTTATTCTTTTTGTTTCTTTTGTAAACTTTTACCACTAAAGAGAGAGAAAGGGAAGTTGTCACCATTACTGTCTGTGACTTAGGGAGCGGAAGGGGTACTGTCACAAACACTCCTCTCTCCGTACTCTCTTTGTAGTATAGGTGTTTCTCCTTCTGTGCAAGTGGTCATGTTTTTTACTTGAAAAAGTGTGTTTCTGTTGTTGTTGCGTAATCTATGTGTTTATTTCACTTCTATTTTTATTTTTTTCTTCATAATTTATCTATGTACTAAAAATATCATCTATCATTGCTTCTTTATTCTTGTTTTCTCTTTTAAATTCTTTTTTATTGTCTAGTTGCACTATCTTTTTCAATGTGCAACGTGAGTTAAGCAAATTTCCAGTAAGTCATTATTTTTATTTTTATATTTTTTGTGATGTAATTTTTTTAATATTTTAGCGTACCAGTTGAATATTTCTAGCCACACGATAGCCGTAGCTTTTTTCTTCTTTTTTTTTTGGTTTTTTGTCATTGTTCTTGGGCCGTTTTGAAGCCCGCAATTATTAACATTTAGCATGTGAGTTTCCTACTTAATCATTAGCTATTGTATTAAATATGTATATGTGTCAACAATAACACAACCCCCGCAACTGCAAGTGTCGCACCCGACCGCAACTGCATGTCTTGTAACCCGACCGCAACTGGACTTTTTTATTCTGTCGGAGGGGGTGGGCCAGTTGCAAGCTCGACAACATCCCTGCAACTGCAAGCGCCGCACCCGACCGCAACTGCATGTCCTCGAACATGGTTGCAATTGAACCTTTACTTTGTCAGAGGGGGCGGCGGGAGAAGGGGTGGGCCAGTTGCATGTCCGACACTAGGAATGCAACAGCAAGTGTCGCACTCGACCGCAACTGCATGTCTCGTAACCCGACCGCAACTGGACTTTTTTGTTCTGTCGGAGGGGGTGGGCCAGTTGCAAGCTCGACAACATCCCTGCAACTGCAAGCGCCGCACCCGACCGCAACTGCATGTCCTCGAACATGGTTGCAATTGAACCTTTATTTTGTCAGAGGGGGCGGCGGGAGAGGGGTGGGCCAGTTGCATGTACGACACTAGGAATGCAACTGCAAGTGTCGCACCCGATCGCAACTGCATGTCTCATAACCCGACCGCAACTGGACTTTTTTGTTCTGTCGGAGGGGGTGGGCCAGTTGCATTCCCGCAAACACAAATCAAGCACCCGATCTCACAACCAGTTTGTGTTTTTTTTCTTATTTTTTGAAAACATACACATTTTTTCCTTTTTTCCTTTTGCATTTTTTTTGTTTTTCCAAGGATGAAGAAATTTTTTTTTTGTATCTGATTCTGATAGCAGAGCTCATTTTCTCAAAAAAAATGAGCATATTAAAGGAGAGAAGAGTTACTTGCCCAGATCCTCGGACACATTTTTAATGCTGTTGTGAAGGGAGTTTGCTAGTAGGCACGCAACTGCAAGCTTCGCCCCGACCGCAAATTGCATGTGTTTCAATAGTTACGCAATTGCATGTGCGTCTTCTAATTGCAACTCCAACTCAGTATTGTTCTGTCCGGGTGAAGGAAGGCAATTGCAGTTGCTACTATGCACGCAAGTGCAAGGGTCGTCCGACTATAATTGCATGTCTTCAAAGATATTGCAACTCTTGATTGTTTTGTGAGGGATGAGGGAAGATTCAAATTCGTATTTTAAATATTTGCCAGCAAACTTAACTATTTTTTTTAATATTTGCCATCAGGTGGCACACACGTTGGCCACATGAGTTGCTTGTTTGGCTACCCAGTTGCACACATGTCAGCCGCATGCAATTGCATGTCCTCGATCGAACACAATTACATGTTATTCACATGAAAATTACTTTTTCCCCTTCCAAAATAATATTGACACCCATTTGCACACTAGTCGGCCACATATAGTTATTCGTTGCTCACAGACAATTAAATTGTCTTCTTCTTTATATTTTGTTTGTTTTTATTTTTTCTTTGTTGCATTAAATATTTCTTTATCATTTAAAAATACAAAAATATTTTGTAAAAAAGATTAAAAAAGAAACAAGATGACATAAAAAGAAGGAACAGAGCATTGGCAATGCTAGCGTAAAAAATAAGAGCTACATTTGTGTTGTGTAGCAATACACCAACGGGACAATGTTCTAGCAACTCCAGTAAAAAGCACAAATAAAAAAACAAAAAAACTCAGGCACAACAAATGAACAATGTCAACACAGCCCAACAGCAGCCCACGTGGTGAGCCAACAAAGGCCAACACAAAACGTACAGGGAAACTTACTCCAGGCATGCGACGGAGTTAAATCGTGCGATCTAATTTATATATGACGTCAGTCGCGAAGTCTAAGTCGACTGAGATCTAGACAGACCCTAGTCGGTTGTTGCATGCTGAATTGGCGTGGCATGACCACGTGTGTGCATGCAATTCTGCATGTCGTGTTAATTCTAGACACAACCTCTGAATCTGCTGTTTGTTTGGTCTGCTCTAGATCTCTCTCGTGGATCCGGACGAACCCAGCGACACCGCTCCGCCGCCTTTCACGCGGCTATAAAAAGCTCTCTCACCCGCCAGTTCCTTCCTCACCTCCTCCCCTCCCGTTCCCCTCCGTGCGTCGCCTCCACCTTCCATCTCTTCGTGAAGAAGAGACCGGTGTGCCGCGCGTGCCATGGTGTTCCTTGTCTCTGCCGCCACCAGCACAAAGCATGAGGTTGCAAACGTCAGAGATGGACGCGACGCGGCAGGCGATTGCGTCGGACCAGTAGGAGGTGGAGCACTCGGACTCGGACGTGGCCGGCAAGCGGTGTTCGTGATGCTGCTGCAACACACGGTGCGCAAGGACGAGAGCGCGCCGGTGCATGCGTCCCTGGCGGTGCTGAAGAGCGCCGGTGTGGCGGGCATCATGGTGGACTCGTGGTGCGTCGCCAAGAGCGAGCGCCCGATCGGTGCAAATTCGACAGCCGTCTCCGCACTCTACACCATGCACAACGACTTCGCTGACGCCATCAAGGACAAGCGCATCTCCCTCATCGTGCTGCCCTTACACAAGCGCTAGCACACCGGCCACGGCCACGGCAGCGTCGACGGAGTCGAGAATCTCGGCCCGAGTGGTGCGCCGTTAATCGGAGGAGAGGCCCCGTGCGCGGCTTCAGCAGTGGTGAGCAGGAGAGCCCGGATGGCGAGCACCCCGGCGTGCAGATCACGGTCGTCCAATTCCTTGATGGGAAGGCCGACAGCGAGGAGCACACGGAGGTCACGCTGCGTCCGTTCCATGAAGGAGCAGATGCTTGCACGCATGAGCTTGACAAGGCCGCCGTTGCGGAGTTCCGTCAGAGGATGGGCGACGCGGTGCGGTTCGAGGAGTGTGTAGTGGCCGGAAACGTGATCGGGGAGGTGGTGGAAATCAGCAGGAGCCGGGAGTACGGGCTGGTGGTGGAGCGCAAGGGGCGGCTGCCGTCGACGACAGTGGGGGAGCTGGCCGTCCGCGGACCGCCGGCGCGCGCGTGATGTACCACCTATACACCGTGGAATGCATGCCACCCATTTGGAGCGACGACAGCGCGAGAAGTTCTGGCCGGAGTAGTGTCTGACGGGCGCCAGCGGGAGGTTCGTGCAGGAGAGCCTTTACAGGTACCCGGTGTTCTAGGCTGGGTTCCGCGTTTGCCTCGGCAAGGAGCTCGCCGTGCTGGAGATGAAGACCGTGATGGTGGCAGTGGTGAAGCAGTCAGACTTGGAGGTGGTTGGAGAAAAGACCACCGTGTCCATGTTTCGCTCCGGGGCTGATGGCATCCATCAGCGGCGGGCTCCCTGTTCGGGTCAGGTGAGATATGTTCACAGTAGTAGCAGTAGCTAGACTCTGTTTCCATACTGTACATAGGGAAATTAAGAGCAGAAATCAACGAGAAGGGGAACTGTTCGTAGTGACAAAAGAAGAGAAACTGATGGATTTGCTTCTTCTTGCAGAACTATTTTGTGATACTACATGATTCCTCTTATGGTAACAGCAAGAAGGGAAGTGATGATGGTGAGTACAGTATATTTATCCTTGACTCTGACAATCAGCAATTGTTAGAAATGACATTGGTGCAGCCGGTGACTACCAGGATTATCTTTTTCTCTGTTCAAATTTGTCATGATGTCTACATTCCGCCTCAACCGTTTGCAATGGGTCATCTCCAAGCGTGATTGGCAATAGGGCCAAGGATCTTGCTGCAAAGTCTAATTATTTTTTAATAAGTGCTGATAATGAAACTGGTATGTTTCCATCTATACAATTTTAGCAGGTTAAAAGTACCTTCCGATAACACCAAGTTCATCCATGTAGTTCAGTTTCTTCATTTCCCCTGTAAACTCATGTTTATCAGTTTGCAAGTTTTTTTTAGGAAATATCAGTTTGCAAGTAGGTTGCCTTTGGGAACTCGATCGGCAGCCCCATAGGTCCTGACACACACACCCTACTGCTGTGTCTCAGGTGATAATGTTTTTTTTTCATATATGAGAACTTTGGGCATGCATGCATTATAATGATAGATCTGAGGAAAGGTAGATGGCCTCCATAGGCTTTCCAATTGGTTTACTAATTGATGATTCTATCCTAATTAGATATACTAGCACACATGCCCGTGCGTTGCAACGGGATAATAAAATTGCATACCTCTAGCTCATTATAAGAATGCATCAAGACCCCCACATATCCGTATTCTCTTGTATTGGCACGTGCCCACAATTCCTTTCAATTATAATTACCAGCATATTCTCTTTTATTGGCACAGGGAAGTCAATAAGTTATGGTGTCCTTTATTTTGAACAAGCCGACTCAGCTCCATGTGCCGGATGCGGGCCAGGCCCAGTATGGGAGTGATCGAACTCACGACCTCAAAGACCAGACCACATGTCGCTAGCCACTCAAACAAACGCATCCTGTTAACGAATGGTCAGCGTGAATATTAAAGAATATAATGCAATGTCGAAACATTTTTATTTATTTTTTGAACTTTTCCAAATCTGATAACTATGGAAACGTGAACATTTTCCAAATTACAAACAGTTGTTTTTTTTTGTAAATTCCATACATTTTTGGACAAAGAAAGAACAAAAAATTTGAATGCAACATCTCCTGGAATTCACAAACATTTCTTAGAAACATGAACCTTTTATAAAACTGCGAACATTTTTTAAGTTGTGAACAATTTTTAAAAATAGGAATATGTTTTGAAGATTCAGAAGAGTTTTAGTAATTTTTTTCTTTAATGCAAACATTATTTTCAATTTTTGAACATATCGCGAAAACAAAAATATTTTTCGAATTTGGAACATTTTGAAAATGCATTTTTCTAAATATTGATTTTTTAAAAAATACAGTAATTTTTTAACAAATGGGAATATTTTTAAAATTTTCAAAAAAATTTGGCACAACAAAAAATCCAAACATTTTTTAGAATAGGAACACATTTATTTAATTCGTAACTTTTTCTGAATTTTTGAAAAAAAATGAAATTGCAATTTTTATTGAAAATTTTGAATTAAAAAAAGTAAAAAATAGACTTAGAATGGGAAAAATAAAAAGAAATAGGAAACAAAGAGAGAATGAAACAGAAAAAGAAAAATGGAAACAGAACACAAGCATAAATGGGCCGCTGAGTTTTGGGCGCCCTGTGCGTACCTGAAACTATTTACCGCCTTGTGCGGGAAATAGGATTTTTATTGCAACATGGGCAGGAAAAATGGGCTGACTTTACGGGGCCATAGTGCGCGCGGCCCATGTACGAAATTCTGCACAAATTGTTTTTCCTTTGCTAATAGACGAACATAGAAAGTTTAGTACCACCTTGGATAGAAACATAATAATCTTTTGACGGTGAACGGATGAAGAAATCGGAGAAACGCACCTTGCTTTATTAGTAGGTATAGATTTGCATACCATGGTGGTTCTGTGAAGATTTATGTTATGATAGTGACTTTGGGTTTGATTTCAATACAGTGCATACCACTACCTTCTGATTATGTTGTGATGAATTTTGATGGCACACTACTAACTTACATAACTTACATAATAAGATTCTTAATGGTAAAAAAAAAGCAAGCAATGGCAAGGAATTAGCACTCTATTTGTCTCATGTTGCTTACTGAAGCTGAACAACACGGTGCATTTTAATGGCTCTCTTGACATGCTACTTATTTTAGATTCAGGTTGGGCCAGATTTTATTCATATGAAAAATGTGAAGATTGTGCTATCATGTTCTAGCTGTGTTAAAATGCTTACCATGTCAACAAGACATTCCAAGGTGTTGTTGTGAGTAGTCATTTTCAGTATTCATTATTTTCTGCAGCAAACCAACTTTATAGAGATGGTTTACATTTTTCTCCGAGTGCATGTTTTGGAAAGCTTACCTTTCTTTGCTGGTGCATATTTTGGACAGAAGCAAACTTAGTTCGTGAGTCAAGCTTTGTATGCGCAGTCTACTGGGTTTATACTGCGGTCACTGTACATTTTCTTTGTGCGTGTTTCCATCGCGCTAGCTATGTCTCTGTTGTATTTTGTTTTCCCTCTGAACGTTGTAAGATAATGAGTAGTCTAAAAGCTCAGTGAAATGTGTTATACTTTTGTGTGGTTTCTGTCAGAGAAAATGTTCTCTAATTGCTATGCCATGGATGCAAGTTAGTCACCAGACCAAAGAAACTGCAACAGATGGTTACTGCTATTTTTTTCTATACATAAAAGCTGGTAGTTCCATTTTTATACACAAACATTATTTTGATTGTATAGCTGAAGTCTATATGGTCATAAATTATGGATTCGGGCACATGTTCATGCACATTATTTGCCCCATATACAAACTCACGTTACTACTGATATCATACTCCCTCGATTAATGGTGCCTTCATATACTGAAACAAATGGAAGGAAGTTATCACATGTTTCTTCTTATAGCACTGAAGTTTCACAGCAATCACAGCATTAGAACCACTAGGGTGTGCCTTTTTGCTTAATGGGTTTCACGTCAGATGCACGAGTCCAGTAATGCAAAAAAGAGTTTATGCTGCCAGGCCAACATTCGCAAGGGCGTCAAGCAGCACTAGTAGAAAAATAGGCTTCCATACGTTTCCATTAGTCCCCAAAATAATCGAACCGCGACCAAAGGGGTCTTTAGTCGCGGTTCGGGAGGAGACCCGCGACCAACTATCTGGGCCCAGCGCGCTCGGTCGACAGCTGGCGGACGGGAGGGGCTTTAGTCCCGGTTGGCCTGGCCAACCGGGACTAAAGGTCCTCAGGCTGGCCCGAAGGCCTTTAGTCGCGGTTGGCCAGACCAACCGGGACTAAAGGTTAGACCTTTAGTCCCGGTTGGTGCCACCAACCGGTACTAATGGAATTTGAGGCATTAGTACCGGTTCATGGCACGAACCGGTACTAAAGGCCTCATTTTCAAACTCTACCCCCCCCCCAATCGCCTTTTCAGTTTTAGAAAAAACAAAAGAAAATGATGGAAATGTCAAAAAAATAAAATAAAATAAGTTTCCCATGTGATATGTGGTCTAGTTGTTGGGAAAATTAACAAATATGAATTTCGACTTTATTTGCAAAATCTCTCTGGAATTTCTTAAAATGGGCATAACTTTTGCATACGAACTCGGATGAAAAAGTTTTTTATATGAAAAATCATCTACTCGAAAAGTTACATCCGAATTTAATCGGGGGAACCCCGTTAAACATTTTCAAAATCCTCAAAAACCTAACAGAAAAAAAGATACAGGGCTTTTAAGATCTGGAGAGGCAAAAAATTCAAAAAATTTCAAATTGTGGTCAGACTGTGGTCAAACAATGGTCAAACTAATTATTCTAGAATATTAGTGTTACTAAATAATTATTTCAGTTTTTTTAAAATTTTGGTCAAATCTGGTCAAACAGTGGTCAAACAATGGTCAAACTAATTATTCCAGAAATATTAGTGTTACTAAATAATTATTGTTTTTTAAAACAATAGTTTCAAACTCAAACAGTGAAATGTGTCACTTCATGCTCAAGCTAAATTTCTGAGGGTTAATAGAATTGACATCCTACTATTGTCAGGAAAACAACAAGTGCAGACTTGGAAACGAGGGAGAATAGAACCCGGAAGTTAAGCGTGCTCAGGCTGGAGTAGTGAAAGGATGGGTGACCGTCCGGGAAGTTAGATGATTTGGAGGTGATTAGAGATTAGAGGATAAATTGAGCAGTGATGAGGGGTGGTGATTAGAGATTAGAGGTTAAAATAATTCAGAAATTTGAAAATAAAAAAATAAAAAAATTCGCAAGAAAACCAGGTTTAGGGGGGCTAAAACCCTAAACCTGCGGAGGAGGCCTTTAGTCCCGGTTAGCCACGAGAACCGGGACTAAAGGCCTTTAGTCGTGGTTCGTAAGAGGCGCGACTAAAGGGGGGGGGCCTTTAGTCGCGCATATTTAGTCCCGGTTGCACAGCCGGGATTAATGGCCTTTGCGAACCGGGACTAAAGGCCTATTCTCTACCAGTGCAGATTGTTCATGGAAGGGGGTCAAGCAAAGTACTCTATTTGCTACACATGTACAGAAATGGGGAGCAAATAAGATGATCATAGAGTGGCTTAAATTTGTATCAAGTAGTACCCAAAATCAAATTTTTAGCATTTGGATATTTGTTACATCTTTGCGGACAGGATTAGTCGGGGATTGTGTGAAAGAAGGCAATGATACAAAAAACCAATAAAATAGCCCAAATAAAATAAGATCGAATACATATAGAATCTTACACAAAACAAAAAACATAGAAGACTGCAAAGCAATCAGCGAGGCGCAACATTGTTATGCTTCCATATAACCGACCTATACAATTACACATCAACGGTTCTCAAATGCCCGTGCCAAAAATATGGTGACCAAACTAGCAACTAATCAAACATTAAAAAACTAACAAACATGAGTCTTTCGTTTATCACATATGGAACCCCAACATTAAGTATCAATTGCGCGCGGCGGCAACGCCGCGCGAGCAAGGCTAGTCATGCTCTATAGGTTTGGAGCATTCTCAATGATCTGTGGCCTGTCTTTTTTTATCATCAAAAAATGAGTCATACAAGTGCCTCTTTTAGTGCCATGTCTTCATACAACAACTCTGTTTTCACCAATTCAACTCAGTTTTTGAACCCACCAAATGCAGCAGCAACATCTCCAGATGCCGGCCAGTTTTGATTTTTTTTTTAACACCACCAAACTCATCCACACCAGTTTTACCCAACAAACTCTGATCAAGAGACTGGCCAGTCTCCCTCACAAACTCTACTTAACCATGCAACGAATTAAGACATATTTATTCTCATGGTTCATAGGTTTGGACAGCAAACTCTATGATACAGTATCATCCATGGTTATATTACAAGGAACATCATAGTCTCAACAACATAAAATACATACGACAAAGCAGAGCATTTCCTCTCTTGTTTGGTGTATCCGTGGACGACAAGCCACACTCCACACCCTACCTTTCACTCGAACATCGATATGTCGAGTGCCCATGTTGGCCCGCCCGTGAACATGACAGCTCCTTACCGCATGGCGACATCATCAGCTTTGAAATCCTATTGATCTTTGTCGACGTGATGGTGAGCAACCCTGTCACGTTGTTCCACACGCGAACCCTCTCGTCCTCATAGGTGTGGGAGTCAGCTGAGGGAGTCCTGGACTAAGGGGTCCTCGGGCGTCCGGCCTGTTAGCCATGGGCCGGACTGATGGGCTGTGAAGATACGAAGACCGAAGACTGCACCCGTGTCCGGATAGGACTCTCCTTGGCGTGGAAGGCAAGCTTGGCGACCAAATATGTAGATTCCTTTCTTTGTAACCGACCTTGTGTAACCCTAGATCCTCCCGGTGTCTATATAAACCGGAGGACTTAGTCCGGAGGGAGATATTCATGACCATAGTCATACAGGCTAGGCTTTTAGGGTTTAGCCATTACGATCTCGTGGTAGATCAACTCTTGTAACACTCATATTCATCAAGATCAATCAAGCAGGAAATAGGGTATTACCTCCATAGAGAGGGCCCGAACCTGGGTAAACATCATGTCCCCTGTCTCCTGTTACCATCGACCTTAGACGCACAGTTCGGGACCCCCTACCCGAGATCCGCCAGTTTTGACACCGACATTGGTGCTTTCATTGAGAGTTCCACTATGACGTCGATGACAGGATCGATGGCTCGCCTTGTTCTCAAGGACGATATCACCGCCGGAGGAGCACCGGCCCCAGGCCAAACCCTCCGGCTAGGCGGCTTTACCATGACCGCCCGTTCGGTCGTTGAGCCGACGATGACCTCCCAGGTCATCGAAAATCCCCTTCGTATCGACTCCGAACACTCCAAGCAGATGGATCCAGCGGAGCTTTCGTCCTTAAATGAGCTCCTAGATCGCATCGCCTCCCTGGGGTCGCTACAGACTATGATCGAATTGGGCTTAAACCCGATCAGAGAGAAACCAAATCTCCACCGATCACCCACCAGATAGAGGTAGTCGAGGAGCAAGACGACGACTCTTCCTCCATACTAAGGACGGACTATGCCCGGATCTCCGGTTTCGAGGAGCCGGACACCCACCTGCGAGGAGATGTATGCCTTCCGAACATAGAATCGGACGACGGGCCTAAGAAATCGGTGGATATCCCAGAGCCCGATCTGTTAAGTTTGGAAGACCTTCAGACTCCGGATCTAAAATTGGGTCAGGGTTCGGATTCAAAACCACCCGCCCACCCAAATATAAGCGCTCTCATGAGCATACAACAGCAGTCTCAGGAAACGGTACATCACTTCTAAGCCAGATTCCTTCTTGCCAAAGACAAGATTAAAGATTGCCGCGATGAGGAAGCGATCTCAGCGTTCCGCAATAATTGCATGGACAAAGGAATCCTCAACACCATCAACTGCCGTCGCATATTACACTTCGCTGACTTGGCAACTATCGTACAGAAGTACAGCGCAATGGAAAGCGGCTGGAAAATTTAGGCATCCCGTTGGGAACCATCGATCCCCACTCTACCCCTCATTCAGGCAAAAAGGGCGCACCCTTGTAACACGCCCGGTCCAATAGTAAAGAAATATAAGTCCATTACAGGGCCCGGAACCGTTCTGGAAGGATGGCTCGATGGGCCATGCAAAATACAGGCAACACCGGATAACATACCAACACATAGCCTTAGATCATGTTGGATACTCCGGCAAGTGGCCAAGAGCGGCGAGGATATCCTCACCAAGAATACCCCAGAACAACACCCCCCAGAAGACGACGACCCCAAAGTACTGACGGTCTTCGAGACATTCGCCTCAAACAATAGGCGCAAAAGGGCACTCCGCGGACTCAGCGAAGTCTGTCAAATAGCAACAATAAACCCTTGGAACGACACGGCTGTAACTTTTAATGCCGGTGACGAACCAAAATATAGGACAGTCCGAGCACCCGCCGTCTTGGTCCTTAGTCCAATCGTGGACAGCTTTCGGCTCACCAAGGTTCTCATGGACGGCGGCAGCGGACTAAACCTCATCTATGAAGGTACACTCCATAAAATGGAAATAGACAGGAGCCGCATCGAGCAATGCAGCACGACCTTTCGAGGAATCATTCCCGGTCGAGAGGCGTGGTGTGCGGGAAAAATAACACTCGACGTGGTATTCGGCACGCCGAAGAATTATCGGTCTGAAGAAATAACCTTCCAAGTGGCCCTTTCAACAGCGGGTATCACGCCCTCTTGGGGCGAGAGGCATTTACACGCTTTCAATCTATACCTCATTACGGGTACATGAAGCTTAAGATGCCCGGGCCCAACGGCATAATCACTCTCGCCAGTGATCCGGACATAGCACTCCGTGCCGAAAATAAAACCGCATCCCTGGCCCTTGAGGCATTATCTGAAGCCCTCGCGGTCGAAGAATTAACCGCACTACGCTCCACGGTGGATAGGGACGATGTGATCTTAGACAAACGCCCCAAATCCACCTCCTTCAAGCCAGCGGAAGAAATAGTCAAATTCCAGGTCTATCAACAGACCCCAAAAAGACAGCATCTATTGGGGCACAACTAGACCCAACGGCCGACGCCGCGCTACGGGATTTTCTTCGCGAAAACTGGGATATATTCGCCTGGCACCCTTCTGACATGCCAAGAATCCCACGCAAGCTGGCCGAACACAGCCTCAACATATTAAAGGGATATAAACCGGTCAAACAAACACTGCGGCGCTTTTCCGAACCCAAACGCCAAGCCATGGGAGAGGAGCTAGCCAAGCTAATCGAGGCCAGATTCATTAGAGAAATAAAACATCCGGACTGGCTAGCAAACCTGGTGATGGTACCAAAGAGGGATAAATCCTGGCGCCTGTGCGTCGATTTTAAAGACCTCAATAAGGCTTGCCCTAAGGATCCCTTTCCCCTCCCCCGCATTGATCAAATCATTGATGCTACTGTAGGACACGACTTACTGTGTTTCCTCGACGCATATTCTGGATACCATCAAATCAAAATGAAGGAGTCTGATCAAGCTGCAACAGCATTCATCACCCCATATGGGCCATTCTGCTTCAACACCATGCCCTTCGGGCTCAAGAACGCCGGCGCCACCTACCAACGCATGATCGAAACATGTCTGGAGAAACAGATCGGAAAGACAGTCGAAGCCTACGTGGACGACGTCGTAATCAAGACAAGGCGCGTCGAAACACTAATAGACGACCTACGTCTCACATTCGACAACCTCCGCGCATATGACATTAAGCTCAATCCGGAAAAGTGTGTTTTTGGTGTCCCCGCAGGAAAGCTGCTGGGCTTCATCGTTTCCAATAGAGGAATTGAAGCAAATCCAGCCAAAATTCGAGCTCTGTCACAATTGGCTACGCCAACAGACCTTAAACAAGTCCAAAAACTCACGGGTTGCATGGCAGCTCTAAGCCGCTTTATCCCCAGATTGGGAGAAAAGGCACTGCCACTCTATTGCCTTCTACGGCAAACCGATCACTTCGAGTGGACGGACGCGGCAACAACTGGACTGGAAGAAATAAAAACCCTTCTAGCGAGCAACCCAATCCTGGCTGCGCCAAATGTCGGTGAACCCATGTTACTATACATATCGGCAACACATCAGGTGGTGAGCGCCGTGCTCGTCGTTGAACGAGAACAGGACGGACATAAATTCCCGCTTCAGAAGCAACTATACTACGTATCCACTGTCCTTACACCATGCAAATCTCGGTACCCCCGTTATCAAAAGATAGCACACGCGGTCTTCATGGCATCCCGAAAGCTACGACACTACTTCCAGGAGTGTTCGATCACGGTGGCTTCCGAAGTACCACTCAACGACATAATAAACAACCGCGATGGCACGGGCCGGATTGCCAAATGGGCCATTGAGCTCCTTCCATTTGATATTACATACAAACCACGTCGAGCTATTAAATCCCAAGTACTGGCTGACTTCGTCGCCGAATGGACAGAGGCCGAACTCCCTAAAGAGTACGGCACATATTCCAATTGGGTTCTGCATTTCAATGGCTCCAAAATGCTGGCAGGGCTAGGAGCGGGTGTCGTTTTAATGTCCCCCACTGGAGACGTTGTTCAGTATGTACTCCAAATACTATACACACACTCCAATAACGCCGACGAGGCCTTATTGCATGGTCTCCGGATGGCTGTCTGTTGGAAATATGCCCTAGAGGCAATAATAAATGGTTATTATTATATTTCTTTGTTCATGGTAATTGTCTATTATTCATGCTATAATTTTATTGTCCGGAAATCGTAATACATGTGTGAATACATAGACCACAACATGTCCCTAGTTAGCCTCTAGTTGACTAGCTCGTTGATCAACAGATAGTCATGGTTTCCTGACTATGGACATTGGATGTCGTTGATAATGGGATCACATCATTAGGAGAATGATGTGATGGACAAGACCCAATCCTAAGCATAGCATAAAAGATCGTGTAGTTTCATTTGCTAGAGCTTTTCCAATGTCAAGTATCTTTTCCTTAGACCATGAGATCGTGCAACACCCAGATACCGTAGGAGTGCTTTGGGTGTGCCAAACGTCACAACGTAACTGGGTGACTATAAAGGTGCACTACGGGTATCTGTTGGAAATATGCCCTAGAGGCAATAATAAATGGTTATTATTATATTTCTTTGTTCATGGTAATTGTCTATTGTTCATGCTATAATTGTATTGTCCGGAAATCGTAATACATGTGTGAATACATAGACCACAACGTGTCCCTAGTAAGCCTCTAGTTGACTAGCTCGTTGATCAACAGATAGTCATGGTTTCCTGACTATGGACATTGGATGTCGTTGATAACGGGATCACATCATTAGGAGAATGATGTGATGGACAAGACCCAATCCTAAGCATAGCATAAAAGATCGTGTAGTTTCGTTTGCTAGAGCTTTTCCAATGTCAAGTATCTTTTCCTTAGACCATGAGATCGTGCAACTCCCGGATACCGTAGGAGTGCTTTGGGTGTGCCAAACGTCACAACGTAACTGGGTGACTATAAAGGTGCACTACGGGTATCTCCGAAAGTGTCTGTTGGGTTGGCACGGATCGAGACTGGGATTTGTCACTCCGTGTGACGGAGAGGTATCTCTGGGCCCACTCGGTAATGCATCATCATAATGAGCTCTATGTGACTAAGGCGTTAGTCACGGGATCATGCATTGCGGTACGAGTAAAGAGAATTGCCGGTAACGAGATTGAACAAGGTATTGGGATACCGACGATCGAATCTCGGGCAAGTAACATACCGATTGGCAAAGGGAATTGTATACGGGATTGATTGAATCCTCGACACTGTGGTTCATCCGATGAGATCATCGTGGAACATGTGGGAGCCAACATGGGTATCCAGATCCCGCTGTTGGTTATTGACCGGAGAGGCGTCTCGGTCATGTCTGCATGTCTCCCGAACCCGTAGGGTCTACACACTTAAGGTTCGGTGACGCTAGGGTTGTAGAGATATGTGTATGCGGAAACCCGAAATCCATGCGCCTAGGGTTGGGAACCCTACGGTGGGGGGGGGGGGCTTCCCCCTTGCCTTGGGGGGCAAGGCAACCCCTTCCTCCCTTTGGCCGCCGCCCCCCCCCCCCCTTGAGATCCCATCTCCAGGGCCGGCGCCCCCATCCCAGGGGGGAGGGAGGGCAGCAACAGAACAGCCTTGGGCGCCTCCCTCCTCCCCTGCTACACCTCTCCGTCTCGCAGAAGCTCGGCGAAGCCCTGCCGAGACCCACTACATCCACAACCACGCCGTCGTGCTGCTGGATCTCCATCAACCTCTCCTTCCCCTTGCTGGATCAAGAAGGAGGAGACGTCACTGCACCGTACGTGTGTTGAACGCGGAGGTGCCGTCCGTTCGGCACTCGGTCATCGGTGATTTGGATCACGGCGAGTACGACTCCGTCATCCACGTTCATTGGAACGCTTCCGCTCGCGATCTACAAGGGTATGTAGATGCACTCCTTTCCCCTCGTTGCTAGTATACTCCATAGATGCATCTTGGTGAGCGTAGGAAAATTTTAAATTATGCTACGATTCCCAACAGTGGCATCATGAGCCAGGCCTATGCGTAGTTACTATGCACGAGTAGAACACAAAGCAGTTGTGGGCGTTGAGTTTGCCAATTCTTCTTGCCGCTACTAGTCTTTTCTTGTTTCGGCGGCATTGTAGGATGAAGCGGCCCGGACCGAGCTTACACGTACGCTTACGTGAGACAGGTTCCACCGACTGACATGCACTAGTTGCATAAGGTGGCTAGCGGGTGTCTGTCTCTCCTACTTTAGTCGGAACGGATTCGATGAAAAGGGTCCTTATGAAGGGTAAATAGAAATTGGCAAATCACGTTGTGGTCATACGTAGGTAAGAAACGTTCTTGCTAGAAACCTACAAACCACGTAAAAAAACTTGCAACAACAATTAGAGGACGTCTAACTTGTTTTTGCAGCAAGTGCTATGTGATGTGATATGGCCAGAAGATGTGATGAATGATATATGTGATGTATGAGATTGATCATATTCTTGTAATAGGAATCACGACTTGCATGTCGATGAGTATGACAACCGACAGGAGCCATAGGAGTTGTCTTTATTATTTTGTATGACCTGCGTGTCATTGAATAACGCCATGTAATTTACTTTACTTTGTTGCTAAACGCGTTAGCCATAGAAGTAGAAGTAATCGTTGGCGTCAAGACTTCATGAAGACACAATGATGGAGATCATGATGATGGAGATCATGGTGTCATGCCGGTGACGGAGATGATCATGGTGCCCCGAAGATGGAGATCAAAGGAGCATAATGATATTGGCCATATCATGTCACTATTTGATTGCATGTGATGTTTATCATGTTTTTGCATCTTATTTGCTTAGAACGACGGTAGTAAGTAAGATGATCCCTTATAATAATTTCAAGAAAGTGTTCACCCTAACTGTGCACCGTTGCGAAGGTTCGTTGTTTCGAAGCACCACGTGATGATCGGGTGTGATAGATTCTAACGTTCGAATACAACGGGTGTTGACGAGCCTAGCATGTACAGACATGGCCTCGAAACACACGCAATACACTTAGGTTGACTTGACGAGCCTAGCATGTACAGACATGGCCTCGGAACACGGAGGACCGAAAGGTCGAGCATGAGTCGTATAGAAGATACGATCAACATGGAGATGTTCACCGATCTTGACTAGTCCGTCTCACGTGATGATCGGACATGGCCTAGTTAAACTCGGATCATGTTTCACTTAGATGACTAGAGGGATGTCTATCTGAGTGGGAGTTCATTAAATAATTTGATTAGATGAACTCAATTATCATGAACTTAGTCTAAAAAATTTACACTATGTATTGTAGATCAAATGGCCAACGTTGTCCTCAATTTCAACGCGTTCCTAGAGAAAACCAAGCTGAAAGATGATGGCAGCAACTATACGGACTGGGTCCGGAACCTGAGGCTCATCCTCATAGTAGCCAAGAAAGATTATGTCTTAGAAGCACCGCTAGGTGATGCACCAATCCCTGAGAACCAAGACGTTATGAACGCTTGGCAGCAGCGTGCTGATGATTACTCCCTCGTTCAGTGCGGCATGCTTTACAGCTTAGAACCGGGTCTCCAAAAGCGTTTTGAGAAACATGGAGCATATGAGATGTTCGAGGAGCTGAAATTGGTTTTCCAAGCTCATGCCCGGGTCGAGAGATATGATGTCTCCGACAAGTTCTTCAGCTGTAAAATGGAGGAAAATAGATCTGTAAGTGAGCACATACTCAGAATGTCTGGGTTGCACAACCGCTTGACTCAGCTGGGAGTTAATCTCCCGGATGATGCGGTCATTGACAGAATCCTTCAGTCGCTTCCACCAAGCTTCAAGAGCTTTGTGATGAACTACAATATGCAGGGGATGGAAAAGACCATTCCTGAGGTATATTCAATGCTGAAATCAGCGGAGGTGGAGATCAGAAAAGAACATCAAGTGTTGATGGTGAATAAAACCACTAGGTTCAAGAAGGGCAAGGGTAAGAAGAACTTCAAGAAGGACGGCAAGGGAGTTGCCGCACCCGGTAAACCAGTTACTGGGAAGAAGTCAAAGAATGGACCCAAGCCCGAGACTGAGTGCTTTTATTGCAAGGGAAGTGGTCACTGGAAGCGGAACTGCCCCAAATACTTAGCGGACAAGAAGAAGGCCGGCAACACCAAAGGTATATGTGATATACATGTAATTGATGTGTACCTTACCAGTACTCGTAGTAGCTCCTGGGTATTTGATACCGGTGCGGTTGCTCATATTTGTAACTCAAAACAGGAACTGCGGAATAAACGGAGACTGGCGAAGGACGAGGTGACGATGCGCGTCGGGAATGGTTCCAAGGTCGATGTGATCGCCGTCGGCACGCTACCTCTGCATCTACCCACGGGATTAGTTTTAAACCTCAATAATTGTTATTTAGTGCCAGCTTTGAGCATGAACATTGTATCTGGATCTCGTTTAATTCAAGATGGCTACTCATTTAAATCCGAGAATAATGGTTGTTCTATTTATTTGAGAGATATGTTTTATGGTCATGCCCCGCTGGTCAATGGTTTATTTTTGATGAATCTCGAACGTGATGTTACACATGTTCATAGTGTGAATACCAAAAGATGTAAAGTTGATAACGATAGTCCCACATACTTGTGGCACTGCCGCCTTGGTCACATTGGTGTCAAGCGCATGAAGAAGCTCCATGCAGATGGACTTTTGGAGTCTCTTGATTACGAATCATTTGACACGTGCGAACCATGCCTCATGGGTAAGATGACCAAGACTCCGTTCTCCGGAACAATGGAGCGAGCAACCAACTTATTGGAAATCATACATACCGATGTGTGCGGTCCAATGAGTGTTGAGGCTCGCGGAGGATATCGTTATGTTCTCACTCTCACTGATGATTTAAGTAGATATGGGTATGTCTACCTAATGAAACACAAGTCTGAAACCTTTGAAAAGTTCAAGGAATTTCAGAGTGAAGTTGAGAATCAACGTGACAGAAAAATAAAATTCTTACGATCAGATCGTGGTGGAGAATATTTAAGTCACGAATTTGGTCCACACTTAAGGAAATGTGGAATAGTTTCACAACTCACGCCGCCTGGAACACCTCAGAGAAATGGTGTGTCCGAACGTCGTAATCGCACTCTATTGGATATGGTGCGATCTATGATGTCTCTTACCGATTTACCGCTCTCATTTTGGGGCTATGCTTTAGAGACTGCCGCATTCACTTTAAATAGGGCTCCGTCGAAATCCGTTGAGACGACACCGTATGAATTATGGTTTGGGAAGAAACCTAAGCTGTCGTTTCTAAAAGTTTGGGGATGCGATGCTTATGTCAAGAAACTTCAACCTGAAAAGCTCGAACCCAAGTCGGAAAAATGCGTCTTCATAGGATACCCTAAGGAAACTATTGGGTATACCTTCTACCTCAGATCCGAAGGCAAGATCTTCGTTGCCAAGAACGGGTCCTTTCTGGAGAAGGAGTTTCTCTCGAAAGAATTGAGTGGGAGGAAAGTGGAACTTGATGAGGTGATAGTCACCCCTTCCGAACCGGAAAGTAGCGCAGCGCGGGAAAATGTTCCTGTGGTGCCTACACCGACTGGGGAGGAAGTTAATGATGATGATCATGAAGCTTCGGATCAAGTTACTGAACTTCGTAGGTCCACAAGGACACGTTCCGCACCAGAGTGGTACGGCAACCCTGTCCTGGAAATCATGTTGTTAGACAACGGTGAACCTTCGAACTATGAAGAAGCGATGGCGGGCCCGGATTCCGACAAATGGCTAGAAGCCATGAAATCCGAGATAGGATCCATGTATGAAAACGAAGTATGGACTTTGACTGACTTGCCCGATGATCGGCGAGCCATAGAAAACAAATGGATCTTTAAGAAGAAGACGGACGCGGATGGTAATGTGACCATCTACAAAGCTCGACTTGTCGCTAAGGGTTATCGACAAGTTCAAGGGGTTGACTACGATGAGACTTTCTCACCCGTAGCGAAGCTGAAGTCCGTCCGAATCATGTTAGCAATTGCCGCATACTATGATTATGAGATATGGCAGATGGACGTCAAAACGGCATTCCTTAACGGCTTCCTTAAGGAAGAGTTGTATATGATGCAGCCGGAAGGTTTTGTCGATCCTAAGAATGCTAACAAAGTATGCAAGCTCCAGCGCTCAATCTATGGGCTGGTGCAAGCATCTCGGAGTTGGAACATTCGCTTTGATGAGATGATCAAAGCGTTTGGGTTTACACAGACTTATGGAGAAGCCTGTGTTTACAAGAAAGTGAGTGGGAGCTCTGTAGCATTTCTCATATTATATGTGGATGACATATTATTGATGGGAAATGATATAGAATTCTTGGAAAGTATAAAGGCCTATTTGAATAAGTGTTTTTCAATGAAGGACCTTGGAGAAGCTGCTTATATATTAGGCATCAAGATCTATAGAGATAGATCAAGACGCCTCATTGGTCTTTCACAGAGTACATACCTTGACAAGATATTGAAGAAGTTCAATATGGATCAGTCCAAGAAGGGGTTCTTGCCTGTATTGCAAGGTGTGCAATTGAGCACGGCTCAATGCCCGACCACGGCAGAAGATAGAGAAAAGATGAGTGTCATCCCCTATGCCTCGGCCATAGGGTCTATTATGTATGCCATGCTGTGTACCAGACCTGATGTAAACCTTGCCGTAAGTTTGGTAGGAAGGTACCAAAGTAATCCCGGCATGGAACACTGGACAGCGGTCAAGAATATCCTGAAGTACCTGAAGAGGACTAAGGATATGTTTCTCGTTTATGGAGGTGACGAAGAGCTCGTCGTAAAGGGTTACGTCGACGCTAGCTTCGACACAGATCTGGATGACTCGAAGTCACAAACCGGATACGTGTATATTTTGAATGGAGGAGCAGTAAGCTGGTGCAGTTGCAAGCAAAGCGTCGTGGCGGGATCTACATGTGAAGCGGAGTACATGGCAGCCTCGGAGGCAGCACAGGAAGCAGTCTGGATGAAGGAGTTCATTACCGACCTAGGGGTGATTCCCAATGCGTCGGGCCCGATGACTCTCTTCTGTGACAACACTGGAGCTATTGCCCTTGCGAAGGAGCCCAGGTTTCACAGGAAGACCAGGCATATCAAGCGTCGCTTCAACTCCATTCGTGAAAGTGTTCAAAATGGAGACATAGATATTTGTAAAGTACATACGGACCTGAATGTAGCAGATCCGTTGACTAAACCTCTCCCTAGAGCAAAACATGATCAACACCAGGACGCAATGGGTGTTCGATTCATCACAATGTAACTAGATTATTGACTCTAGTGCAAGTGGGAGACTGTTGGAAATATGCCCTAGAGGCAATAATAAATGGTTATTATTATATTTCTTTGTTCATGGTAATTGTCTATTGTTCATGCTATAATTGTATTGTCCGGAAATCGTAATACATGTGTGAATACATAGACCACAACGTGTCCCTAGTAAGCCTCTAGTTGACTAGCTCGTTGATCAACAGATAGTCATGGTTTCCTGACTATGGACATTGGATGTCATTGATAACGGGATCACATCATTAGGAGAATGATGTGATGGACAAGACCCAATCCTAAGCATAGCATAAAAGATCGTGTAGTTTCGTTTGCTAGAGCTTTTCCAATGTCAAGTATCTTTTCCTTAGACCATGAGATCGTGCAACTCCCGGATACCGTAGGAGTGCTTTGGGTGTGCCAAACGTCACAACGTAACTGGGTGACTATAAAGGTGCACTACGGGTATCTCCGAAAGTGTCTGTTGGGTTGGCACGGATCGAGACTGGGATTTGTCACTCCGTGTGACGGAGAGGTATCTCTGGGCCCACTCGGTAATGCATCATCATAATGAGCTCTATGTGACTAAGGCGTTAGTCACGGGATCATGCATTGCGGTACGAGTAAAGAGACTTGCCGGTAACGAGATTGAACAAGGTATTGGGATACCGACGATCGAATCTCGGGCAAGTAACATACCGATTGACAAAGGGAATTGCATACGGGATTGATTGAATCCTCGACACCGTGGTTCATCCGATGAGATCATCGTGGAACATGTGGGAGCCAACATGGGTATCCAGATCCCGCTGTTGGTTATTGACCGGAGAGGCGTCTCGGTCATGTCTGCATGTCTCCCGAACCCGTAGGGTCTACACACTTAAGGTTCGGTGACGCTAGGGTTGTAGAGATATGTGTATGCGGAAACCCGAAAGTTGTTCGGAGTCCCGGATGAGATCCCGGACGTCACGAGAGGTTCCGGAATGGTCCGGAGGTGAAGAATTATATATAGGAAGTCCAGTTTCGGCCACCGGGAAAGTTTCGGGGGTTACCGGTATTGTACCGGGACCACCGGAAGGGTCCCGGGGGTCCACCGGGTGGGGCCACCTATCCCGGAGGGCCCCATGGGCTGAAAGTGGAAGGGAACCAGCCCCTAGTGGGCTGGGCGCCCCCCTATGGGCCTCCCCCATGCGCCTAGGGTTGGGAACCCTAGGGTGGGGGGGCTTCCCCCTTGCCTTGGGGGGCAAGGCAACCCCTTCCCCCTTTGGCCGCCGCCCCCCCCCCTTGAGATCCCATCTCCAGGGCCGGAGCCCCCCCAGGGGGCCTATATAAAGGGGGGAGGGAGGGCAGCAACAGAACAGCCTTGGGCGCCTCCCTCCTCCCCTGCTACACCTCTCCGTCTCGCAGAAGCTCGGCGAAGCCCTGCCGAGACCCGCTACATCCACCACCACGCCGTCGTGCTGCTGGATCTCCATCAACCTCTCCTTCCCCTTGCTGGATCAAGAAGGAGGAGACGTCGCTGCACCGTACGTGTGTTGAACGCGGAGGTGCCGTCCGTTCGGCACTCGGTCATCGGTGATTTGGATCACGGCGAGTACGACTCCGTCATCCACGTTCATTGGAACGCTTCCGCTCGCGATCTACAAGCGTATGTAGATGCACTCCTTTCCCCTCGTTGCTAGTATACTCCATAGATGCATCTTGGTGAGCGTAGGAAAATTTTAAATTATGCTACGATTCCCAACAGTATCTCCGAAAGTGTCTGTTGGGGTGGCACGGATCGAGACTGGGATTTGTCACTCCGTGTGACGGAGAGGTATCTCTGGGCCCACTCGGTAATGCATCATCATAATGAGCTCTATGTGACTAAGGCGTTAGTCACGGGATCATGCATTGCGGTACGAGTAAAGAGACTTGCCGGTAACGAGATTGAACAAGGTATTGGGATACCGACGATCGAATCTCGGGCAAGTAACATACCGATTGACAAAGGGAATTGCATACGGGATTGATTGAATCCTCGACACCGTGGTTCATCTGATGAGATCATCGTGGAACATGTGGGAGCCAACATGGGTATCCAGATCCCGCTGTTGGTTATTGACCGGAGAGGCGTCTCGGTCATGTCTGCATGTCTCCCGAACCCGTAGGGTCTACACACTTAAGGTTCGGTGACGCTAGGGTTGTAGAGATATGTGTATGCGGAAACCCTAAAGTTGTTCGGAGTCCCGGATGAGATCCCGTACATCACGAGAGGTTCCGGAATGGTCCGGAGGTGAAGAATTGTATATAGGAAGTCCAGTTTCGGCCACCGGGAAAGTTTCGGGGGTTACCGGTATTGTACCGGGACCACCGGAAGGGTCCCGGGGGTCCACCGGGTGGGGCCACCTATCCCGAAGGGCCCCATGGGCTTAAAGTGGAAGGGAACCAGCCCCTAGTGGGCTGGGCGCCCCCCCATGGGCCTTCCCCATGCGCCTAGGGTTGGGAACCCTACGGTGGGGGGGGGGGCTTCCCCCTTGCCTTGGGGGGCAAGGCAACCCCTTCCCCCCTTAGGCCGCCGCCCCCCCCCCCCTTGAGATCCCATCTCCAGGGCCGGAGCCCCCCAGGGGGCCTATATAAAGGGGGGAGGGAGGGCAGCAACAGAACAGCCTTGGGCGCCTCCCTCCTCCCCTGCTACACCTCTCCGTCTCGCAGAAGCTCGGCGAAGCCCTGCCGAGACCCGCTACATCCACCACCACGCCGTCGTGCTGCTGGATCTCCATCAACCTCTCCTTCCCCTTGCTGGATCAAGAAGGAGGAGACGTCGCTGCACCGTACGTGTGTTGAACGCGGAGGTGCCGTCCGTTCGGCACTCGGTCATCGGTGATTTGGATCACGGCGAGTACGACTCCGTCATCCACGTTCATTGGAACGCTTCCGCTCGCGATCTACAAGCGTATGTAGATGCACTCCTTTCCCCTCGTTGCTAGTATACTCCATAGATGCATCTTGGTGAGCGTAGGAAAATTTTAAATTATGCTACGATTCCCAACAGTATCTCCGAAAGTGTCTGTTGGGTTGGCACGGATCGAGACTGGGATTTGTCACTCCGTGTGACGGAGAGGTATCTCTGGGCCACTCGGTAATGCATCATCATAATGAGCTCAATGTGACTAAGGCGTTAGTCACGGGATCATGCATTGCGGTACGAGTAAAGAGACTTGCCGGTAACGAGATTGAACAAGGTATTGGGATACCGACGATCGAATCTCGGGCAAGTAACATACCGATTGACAAAGGGAATTGCATACGGGATTGATTGAATCCTCGACACCGTGGTTCATCCGATGAGATCATCGTGGAACATGTGGGAGCCAACATGGGTATCCAGATCCCGCTGTTGGTTATTGACCGGAGAGGCGTCTCGGTCATGTCTGCATGTCTCCCGAACCCGTAGGGTCTACACACTTAAGGTTCGGTGACGCTAGGGTTGTAGAGATATGTGTATGCGGAAACCCGAAAGTTGTTCGGAGTCCCGGATGAGATCCCGTACATCACGAGAGGTTCCGGAATGGTCCGGAGGTGAAGAATTGTATATAGGAAGTCCAGTTTCGGCCACCGGGAAAGTTTCGGGGGTTACCGGTATTGTACCGGGACCACCGGAAGGGTCCCGGGGGTCCACCGGGTGGGGCCACCTATCCCGGAGGGCCCCATGGGCTGAAAGTGGAAGGGAACCAGCCCCTAGTGGGCTGGGCGCCCCCCTATGGGCCTTCCCCATGCGCCTAGGGTTGGGAACCCTAGGGTGGGGGGGCTTCCCCCTTGCCTTGGGGGGCAAGGCAACCCCTTCCCCCCTTTGGCCGCCGCCCCCCCCCCCCTTGAGATCCCATCTCCAGGGCCGGAGCCCCCCAGGGGGCCTATATAAAGGGGGGAGGGAGGGCAGCAACAGAACAGCCTTGGGCGCCTCCCTCCTCCCCTGCTACACCTCTCCGTCTCGCAGAAGCTCGGCGAAGCCCTGCCGAGACCCGCTACATCCACCACCACGCCGTCGTGCTGCTGGATCTCCATCAACCTCTCCTTCCCCTTGCTGGATCAAGAAGGAGGAGACGTCGCTGCACCGTACGTGTGTTGAACGCGGAGGTGCCGTCCGTTCGGCACTCGGTCATCGGTGATTTGGATCACGGCGAGTACGACTCCGTCATCCACGTTCATTGGAACGCTTCCGCTCGCGATCTACAAGCGTATGTAGATGCACTCCTTTCCCCTCGTTGCTAGTATACTCCATAGATGCATCTTGGTGAGCGTAGGAAAATTTTAAATTATGCTACGATTCCCAACAGTATCTCCGAAAGTGTCTGTTGGGGTGGCACGGATCGAGACTGGGATTTGTCACTCCGTGTGACGGAGAGGTATCTCTGGGCCCACTCGGTAATGCATCATCATAATGAGCTCTATGTGACTAAGGCGTTAGTCACGGGATCATGCATTGCGGTACGAGTAAAGAGACTTGCCGGTAACGAGATTGAACAAGGTATTGGGATACCGACGATCGAATCTCGGGCAAGTAACATACCGATTGACAAAGGGAATTGCATACGGGATTGATTGAATCCTCGACACCGTGGTTCATCTGATGAGATCATCGTGGAACATGTGGGAGCCAACATGGGTATCCAGATCCCGCTGTTGGTTATTGACCGGAGAGGCGTCTCGGTCATGTCTGCATGTCTCCCGAACCCGTAGGGTCTACACACTTAAGGTTCGGTGACGCTAGGGTTGTAGAGATATGTGTATGCGGAAACCCTAAAGTTGTTCGGAGTCCCGGATGAGATCCCGTACATCACGAGAGGTTCCGGAATGGTCCGGAGGTGAAGAATTGTATATAGGAAGTCCAGTTTCGGCCACCGGGAAAGTTTCGGGGGTTACCGGTATTGTACCGGGACCACCGGAAGGGTCCCGGGGGTCCACCGGGTGGGGCCACCTATCCCGAAGGGCCCCATGGGCTTAAAGTGGAAGGGAACCAGCCCCTAGTGGGCTGGGCGCCCCCCCATGGGCCTTCCCCATGCGCCTAGGGTTGGGAACCCTACGGTGGGGGGGGGGGCTTCCCCCTTGCCTTGGGGGGCAAGGCAACCCCTTCCCCCCTTAGGCCGCCGCCCCCCCCCCCTTGAGATCCCATCTCCAGGGCCGGAGCCCCCCAGGGGGCCTATATAAAGGGGGGAGGGAGGGCAGCAACAGAACAGCCTTGGGCGCCTCCCTCCTCCCCTGCTACACCTCTCCGTCTCGCAGAAGCTCGGCGAAGCCCTGCCGAGACCCGCTACATCCACCACCACGCCGTCGTGCTGCTGGATCTCCATCAACCTCTCCTTCCCCTTGCTGGATCAAGAAGGAGGAGACGTCGCTGCACCGTACGTGTGTTGAACGCGGAGGTGCCGTCCGTTCGGCACTCGGTCATCGGTGATTTGGATCACGGCGAGTACGACTCCGTCATCCACGTTCATTGGAACGCTTCCGCTCGCGATCTACAAGCGTATGTAGATGCACTCCTTTCCCCTCGTTGCTAGTATACTCCATAGATGCATCTTGGTGAGCGTAGGAAAATTTTAAATTATGCTACGATTCCCAACAGTATCTCCGAAAGTGTCTGTTGGGTTGGCACGGATCGAGACTGGGATTTGTCACTCCGTGTGACGGAGAGGTATCTCTGGGCCCACTCGGTAATGCATCATCATAATGAGCTCTATGTGACTAAGGCGTTAGTCACGGGATCATGCATTGCGGTACGAGTAAAGAGACTTGCCGGTAACGAGATTGAACAAGGTATTGGGATACCGACGATCGAATCTCGGGCAAGTAACATACCGATTGACAAAGGGAATTGCATACGGGATTGATTGAATCCTCGACACCGTGGTTCATCCGATGAGATCATCGTGGAACATGTGGGAGCCAACATGGGTATCCAGATCCCGCTGTTGGTTATTGACCGGAGAGGCGTCTCGGTCATGTCTGCATGTCTCCCGAACCCGTAGGGTCTACACACTTAAGGTTCGGTGACGCTAGGGTTGTAGAGATATGTGTATGCGGAAACCCGAAAGTTGTTCGGAGTCCCGGATGAGATCCCGTACATCACGAGAGGTTCCGGAATGGTCCGGAGGTGAAGAATTGTATATAGGAAGTCCAGTTTCGGCCACCGGGAAAGTTTCGGGGGTTACCGGTATTGTACCGGGACCACCGGAAGGGTCCCGGGGGTCCACCGGGTGGGGCCACCTATCCCGGAGGGCCCCATGGGCTGAAAGTGGAAGGGAACCAGCCCCTAGTGGGCTGGGCGCCCCCCTATGGGCCTTCCCCATGCGCCTAGGGTTGGGAACCCTAGGGTGGGGGGGCTTCCCCCTTGCCTTGGGGGGCAAGGCAACCCCTTCCCCCCTTTGGCCGCCGCCCCCCCCTTGAGATCCCATCTCCAGGGCCGGAGCCCCCCCCAGGGGGCCTATATAAAGGGGGGAGGGAGGGCAGCAACAGAACAGCCTTGGGCGCCTCCCTCCTCCCCTGCTACACCTCTCCGTCTCGCAGAAGCTCGGCGAAGCCCTGCCGAGACCCGCTACATCCACCACCACGCCGTCGTGCTGCTGGATCTCCATCAACCTCTCCTTCCCCTTGCTGGATCAAGAAGGAGGAGACGTCGCTGCACCGTACGTGTGTTGAACGCGGAGGTGCCGTCCGTTCGGCACTCGGTCATCGGTGATTTGGATCACGGCGAGTACGACTCCGTCATCCACGTTCATTGGAACGCTTCCGCTCGCGAGCTACAAGCGTATGTAGATGCACTCCTTTCCCCTCGTTGCTAGTATACACCATAGATGCATCTTGGTGAGCGTAGGAAAATTTTAAATTATGCTACGATTCCCAACAGTATCTCCGAAAGTGTCTGTTGGGTTGGCACGGATCGAGACTGGGATTTGTCACTCCGTGTGACGGAGAGGTATCTCTGGGCCCACTCGGTAATGCATCATCATAATGAGCTCTATTTGACTAAGGCGTTAGTCACGGGATCATGCATTGCGGTACGAGTAAAGAGACTTGCCGGTAACGAGATTGAACAAGGTATTGGGATACCGACGATCGAATCTCGGGCAAGTAACATACCGATTGACAAAGGGAATTGCATACGGGATTGATTGAATCCTCGACACCGTGGTTCATCCGATGAGATCATCGTGGAACATGTGGGAGCCAACATGGGTATCCAGATCCCGCTGTTGGTTATTGACCGGAGAGGCGTCTCGGTCATGTCTGCATGTCTCCCGAACCCGTAGGGTCTACACACTTAAGGTTCGGTGACGCTAGGGTTGTAGAGATATGTGTATGCGGAAACCCGAAAGTTGTTCGGAGTCCCGGATGAGATCCCGTACATCACGAGAGGTTCCGGAATGGTCCGGAGGTGAAGAATTGTATATAGGAAGTCCAGTTTCGGCCACCGGGAAAGTTTCGGGGGTTACCGGTATTGTACCGGGACCACCGGAAGGGTCCCGGGGGTCCACCGGGTGGGGCCACCTATCCCGGAGGGCCCCATGGGCTGAAAGTGGAAGGGAACCAGCCCCTAGTGGGCTGGGCGCCCCCCTATGGGCCTTCCCCATGCGCCTAGGGTTGGGAACCCTAGGGTGGGGGGGCTTCCCCCTTGCCTTGGGGGGCAAGGCAACCCCTTCCCCCCTTTGGCCGCCGCCCCCCCCCCCTTGAGATCCCATCTCCAGGGCCGGAGCCCCCCCCAGGGGGCCTATATAAAGGGGGGAGGGAGGGCAGCAACAGAACAGCCTTGGGCGCCTCCCTCCTCCCCTGCTACACCTCTCCGTCTCGCAGAAGCTCGGCGAAGCCCTGCCGAGACCCGCTACATCCACCACCACGCCGTCGTGCTGCTGGATCTCCATCAACCTCTCCTTCCCCTTGCTGGATCAAGAAGGAGGAGACGTCGCTGCACCGTACGTGTGTTGAACGCGGAGGTGCCGTCCGTTCGGCACTCGGTCATCGGTGATTTGGATCACGGCGAGTACGACTCCGTCATCCACGTTCATTGGAACGCTTCCGCTCGCGATCTACAAGCGTATGTAGATGCACTCCTTTCCCCTCGTTGCTAGTATACTCCATAGATGCATCTTGGTGAGCGTAGGAAAATTTTAAATTATGCTACGATTCCCAACAGTATCTCCGAAAGTGTCTGTTGGGTTGGCACGGATCGAGACTGGGATTTGTCACTCCGTGTGACGGAGAGGTATCTCTGGGCCCACTCGGTAATGCATCATCATAATGAGATCTATGTGACTAAGGTGTTAGTCATGGGATCATGCATTGCGGTACGAGTAAAGAGACTTGCCGGTAACGAGATTGAACAAGGTATTGGGATACCGACGATCGAATCTCGGGCAAGTAACATACCGATTGACAAAGGGAATTGTATACGGGATTGATTGAATCCTCGACACCGTGGTTCATCCGATGAGATCATCGTGGAATATGTGGGAGCCAACATGGGTATCCAGATCCCGCTATTGGTTATTGACCGGAGAGGCGTCTCGGTCATGTCTGCATGTCTCCCGAACCCGTAGGGTCTACACACTTAAGGTTCGGTGACGCTAGGGTTGTAGAGATATGTCTATGTGGAAACCCGAAAGTTGTTCGGAGTCCCGGATGAGATCCCGGACGTCACGAGAGGTTCCGGAATGGTCCGGAGGTGAAGAATTATATATAGGAAGTCAAGTTTCGGCCACCGGGAAAGTTTCGGGGGTTCCCGGTATTGTACCGGGACCACCGGAAGGGTCCCGGGGGTCCACCGGGTGGGGCCACCTATCCCGGAGGGCCCCGTGGGCTGAAGTGTTAAGGGAACCAGCCCCTAGTGGGCTGGGCGCCCCCCATGGGCCTCCCCCCATGCGCCTAGGGTTGGGAACCCTAGGGTGGGGGGGCTTCCCACTTGCCTTGGGGGGCAAGGCACCCCTTCCCCCCTTTGGCCGCCGCCCCCCTTGAGATCCCATCTCCAGGGCCGGCGCCCCCCCAGGGGGCCTATATAAAGGGGGGAGGGCAGCAACATGACAGCCTTGGGCGCCTCCCTCCTCCCCAGCTACACCTCTCCGTCTCGCAGAAGCTCGGCGAAGCCCTGCCGAGACCCGCTACATCCACCACCACGCCGTTGTGCTGCTGGATCTCCATCAACCTCTCCTTCCCCCTTGCTGGATCAAGAAGGAGGAGACGTCGCTGCACCGTACGTGTGTTGAACGCGGAGGTGCCGTCCGTTCGGCACTCGGTCATCGGTGATTTGGATCACGGCGAGTACGACTCCGCCATCCACGTTCATTGGAACGCTTCCGCTCGCGATCTACAAGGGTATGTAGATGCACTCCTTTCCCCTCGTTGCTAGTATACTCCATAGATGCATCTTGGTGAGCGTAGGAAAATTTTGAAATTATGCTACGATTACCAACAGTGGTATCAGAGCCAGGCCTATGCGTAGTTACTATGCACGAGTAGAACACAAAGCAGTTGTGGGCGTTGAGTTTGCCAATTCTTCTTGCCGCTACTAGTCGTTTCTTGTTTCGGCGGCATTGTAGGATGAAGCGGCCCGGACCGACCTTACACGTACGCTTACGTGAGACAGGTTCCACCGATTGACATGCACTAGTTGCATAAGGTGGCTAGCGGGTGTCTGTCTCTCCTACTTTAGTCGGAACGGATTCGATGAAAAGGGTCCTCATGAAGGGTAAATAGAAATTGGCAAATCACGTTGTGGTCATACGTAGGTAAGAAACGTTCTTGCTAGAAACCTACAAACCACGTTAAAAAAACTTGCAACAACAATTAGAGGACGTCTAACTTGTTTTTGCAGCAAGTGCTATGTGATGTGATATGGCCAGAAGATGTGATGAATGATATATGTGATGTATGAGATTGATCATATTCTTGTAATAGGAATCACGACTTGCATGTCGATGAGTATGACAACTGGCAGGAGCCATAGGAGTTGTCTTTATTATTTTGTATGACCTGCGTGTCATTGAATAACGCCATGTAATTTACTTTACTTTGTTGCTAAACGCGTTAGCCATAGAAGTAGAAGTAATCGTTGGCGTGACGACTTCATGAAGACACAATGATGGAGATCATGATGATGGAGATCATGGTGTCATGCCGGTGACGAAGATGATCATGGTGCCCCGAAGATGGAGATCAAAGGAGCATAATGATATTGGCCATATCATGTCACTATTTGATTTCATGTGATGTTTATCATGTTTTTGCATCTTATTTGCTTAGAACGACGGTAGTAAGTAAGATGATCCCTTATAATAATTTCAAGAAAGTGTTCACCCTAACTGTGCACCGTTGCGAAGGTTCGTTGTTTCGAAGCACCACGTGATGATCGGGTGTGATAGATTCTAACGTTCGAATACAACGGGTGTTGACGAGCCTAGCATATACAGACATGGCCTCGGAACACACGCAATACACTTAGGTTGACTTGACGAGTCTAGCATGTACAGACATGGCCTCGGAACACGGAGGACCGAAAGGTCGAGCATGAGTCGTATAGAAGATACGATCAACATGGAGATATTCACCGATCTTGACTAGTCCGTCTCACGTGATGATCGGACACGGCCTAGTTAAACTCGGATCATGTTTTTCACTTAGATGACTAGAGGGATGTCTATCTGAGTGGGAGTTCATTAAATAATTTGATTAGATGAACTTAATTATCATGAACTTAGTCTAAAATCTTTACACTATGTCTTGTAGATCAAATGGCCAACGTTGTCCTCAATTTCAACGCGTTCCTAGAGAAAACCAAGCTGAAAGATGATGGCAGCAACTATACAGACTGGGTCCGGAACCTGAGGATCATCCTCATAGTAGCCAAAAAAGATTATGTCTTAGAAGAACCGCTAGGTGAAGCTCCAATCCCACAGAACCAAGACGTTATGAACGCTTGGCAGCAGCGTGCTGATGATTACTCCCTCGTTCAGTGCGGCATGCTTTACAGCCTAGAACCGGGTCTCCAAAAGCGTTTTGAGAAACATGGAGCATATGAGATGTTCGAGGAGCTGAAATTGGTTTTCCAAGCTCATGCCCGGGTCGAGAGATATGATGTCTCCGACAAGTTCTTCAGCTGTAAAATGGAGGAGAACAGTTCTGTTAGTGAGCACATACTTAGAATGTCTGGGTTGCATAACCGCTTGTCTCAGCTGGGAGTCAATCTCCCGGATGACGCGGTCATTGACAGAATCCTCCAGTCGCTTCCACCAAGCTACAAGAGCTTTGTGATGAACTTCAATATGCAGGGGATGGAAACGACCATTCCTGAGGTATATTCAATGTTGAAATCAGCTGAGGTAGAGATCAGAAAAGAACATCAAGTGTTGATGGTGAATAAAACCACTAAGTTCAAGAAGGGCAAGGGTAAGAAGAAGTTCAAGAAGGACGGCAAGGGAGTTGCCGCGCCCGGTAAGCCAGTTGCCGGGAAGAAGTCAAAGAATGGACCCAAGCCTGAAACTGAGTGCTTTGATTGCAAGGGAAGTGGTCACTGGAAGCGGAACTGCCCCAAATACTTAGCGGACAAGAAGAAGGCCGGCAACACCAAAGGTATATGTGATATACATGTAATTGATGTGTACCTTACCAGTACTCGTAATAGCTCCTGGGTATTTGATACCGGTGCGGTTGCTCATATTTCTAACTCAAAACAGGAACTACGGAATAAACGGAGACTGGCGAAGGACGAGGTGACGATGCGCGTCGGGAATGGTTCCAAGGTCGATGTGATCGCCGTCGGCACGCTACCTCTGCATCTACCCACGGGATTAGTTTTAAACCTCAATAATTGTTATTTGGTGCCAGCTTTGAGCATGAACATTGTATCTGGATCTCGTTTAATTCGAGATGGCTACTCATTTAAATCCGAGAATAATGGTTGTTCTATTTATTTGAGAGATATGTTTTATCGTCATGCCCCGCTGGTCAATGGTTTATTTTTGATGAATCTCGAACGTGATGTTACACATGTTCATAGTGTAAATACCAAAAGATGTCAAGTTGATAACGATAGCCCCACTTACTTGTGGCACTGCCGCCTTGGTCACATTGGTGTCAAGCGCATGAAGAAGCTCCATGCAGATGGACTTTTGGAGTCTCTTGATTACGAATCATTTGACACGTGCGAACCATGCCTCATGGGTAAGATGACCAAGACTCCGTTCTCCGGAACAATGGAGCGAGCAACCAACTTATTGGAAATCATACATACCGATGTGTGCAGTCCAATGAGTGTTGAGGCTCGCGGAGGATATCGTTATGTTCTCACTCTCACTGATGATTTAAGTAGATATGGGTATGTCTACCTAATGAAACACAAGTCTGAAACCTTTGAAAAGTTCAAGGAATTTCAGAGTGAGGTTGAGAATCAACGTGACAGGAAAATAAAGTTCTTACGATCAGATCGTGGAGGAGAATATTTAAGTCACGAATTTGGTGCACACTTAAGGAAATGTGGAATAGTTTCACAACTCACGCCGCCTGGAACACCTCAGAGAAACGGTGTGTCCGAACGTCGTAATTGCACTCTATTGGATATGGTGCGATCTATGATGTCTCTTACCGATTTACCGCTCTCATTTTGGGGCTATGCTTTAGAGACTGCCGCATTCACTTTAAATAGGGCTCCGTCGAAATCCGTTGAGACGACACCGTATGAATTATGGTTTGGGAAGAAACCTAAGCTGTCGTTTCTAAAAGTTTGGGGATGCGATGCTTATGTCAAGAAACTTCAACCTGAAAAGCTCGAACCCAAGTCGGAAAAATGCGTCTTCATAGGATACCCTAAGGAAACGATTGGGTATACCTTCTACCTCAGATCCGAAGGCAAGATCTTCGTTGCCAAGAACGGGTCCTTTCTGGAGAAAGAGTTTCTCTCGAAAGAATTGAGTGGGAGGAAAGTGGAACTTGATGAGGTGATAGTCACCCCTTCTGAACCGGAAAGTAGCGCAGCGCGGGAAAATGTTCCTGTGGTGCCTACACCGACTGGGGAGGAAGTTAATGATGATGATCATGAAGCTTCGGATCAAGTTACTGAACTTCGTAGGTCCACAAGGACACGTTCCGCACCAGAGTGGTACGGCAACCCTGTCCTGGAAATCATGTTGTTAGACAACGGTGAACCTTCGAACTATGAAGAAGCGATGGCGGGCCCGGATTCCGACAAATGGCTAGAAGCCATGAAATCCGAGATAGAATCCATGTATGAAAACGAAGTATGGACTTTGACTGACTTGCCCGATGATCGGCGAGCCATAGAAAACAAATGGATCTTTAAGAAGAAGACGGACGCGGATGGTAATGTGACCATCTACAAAGCTCGACTTGTCGCTAAGGGTTATCGACAAGTTCAAGGGGTTGACTACGATGAGACTTTCTCACCCGTAGCGAAGCTGAAGTCCGTCTGAATCATGTTAGCAATTGCCGCATACTATGATTATGAGATATGGCAGATGGACGTCAAAACGGCATTCCTTAATGGCTTCCTTAAGGAAGAGTTGTATATGATGCAGCAGGAAGGTTTTGTCGATCCTAAGAATGCTAACAAAGTATGCAAGCTCCAGCGCTCAATCTATGGGCTGGTGCAAGCATCTCGGAGTTGGAACATTCGCTTTGATGAGATGATCAAAGCGTTTGGGTTTACACAGACTTATGGAGAAGCCTGTGTTTACAAGAAAGTGAGTGGGAGCTCTGTAGCATTTCTCATATTATATGTGGATGACATACTATTGATGGGAAATAATATAGAATTCTTGGAAAGTATAAAGGCCTATTTGAATAAGTGTTTTTCAATGAAGGACCTTGGAGAAGCTGCTTATATATTAGGCATCAAGATCTATAGAGATAGATCGAGACGCCTCATTGGTCTTTCACAGAGTACATACCTTGACAAGATATTGAAGAAGTTCAATATGGATCAGTCCAAGAAGGGGTTCTTGCCTGTATTGCAAGGTGTGCAATTGAGCACGGCTCAATGCCCGACCACGGCAGAAGATAGAGAAAAGATGAGTGTCATCCCCTATGCCTCGGCCATAGGGTCTATTATGTATGCCATGCTGTGTACCAGACCTGATGTAAACCTTGCCGTAAGTTTGGTAGGAAGGTACCAAAGTAATACCGGCATGGAACACTGGACAGCGGTCAAGAATATCCTGAAGTACCTGAAGAGGACTAAGGATATGTTTCTCGTTTACGGAGGTGACGAAGAGCTCGTCGTAAAGGGTTACGTCGACGCTAGCTTCGACACAGATCTGGATGACTCGAAGTCACAAACCGGATACGTGTATATTTTGAATGGAGGAGCAGTAAGCTGGTGCAGTTGCAAGCAAAGCGTCGTGGCGGGATCTACATGTGAAGCGGAGTACATGGCAGCCTCGGAGGCAGCACAGGAAGCAGTCTGGATGAAGGAGTTCATTACCGACCTAGGGGTGATTCCCAATGCGTCGGGCCCGATGACTCCCTTCTGTGACAACACTGGAGCTATTGCCCTTGCGAAGGAGCCCAGGTTTCACAGGAAGACCAGGCATATCAAGCGTCGCTTCAACTCCATTCGTGAAAGTGTTCAAAATGGAGACATAGATATTTGTAAAGTACATACGGACCTGAATGTAGCAGATTCGTTGACTAAACCTCTCCCTAGAGCAAAACATGATCAACACCAGGACGCAATAGGTGTTCGATTCATCACAATGTAACTAGATTATTGACTCTAGTGCAAGTGGGAGACTGTTGGAAATATGCCCTAGAGGCAATAATAAATGGTTATTATTATATTTCTTTGTTCATGGTAATTGTCTATTATTCATGCTATAATTGTATTGTCCGGAAATCGTAATACATGTGTGAATACATAGACCACAACGTGTCCCTAGTTAGCCTCTAGTTGACTAGCTCGTTGATCAACAGATAGTCATGGTTTCCTGACTATGGACATTGGATGTCGTTGATAACGGGATCACATCATTAGGAGAATGATGTGATGGACAAGACCCAATCCTAAGCATAGCATAAAAGATCGTGTAGTTTCGTTTGCTAGAGCTTTTCCAATGTCAAGTATCTTTTCCTTAGACCATGAGATCGTGCAACTCCCGGATACCGTAGGAGTGCTTTGGGTGTGCCAAACGTCACAACGTAACTGGGTGACTATAAAGGTGCACTACGGGTATACACACTTAAGGTTCGGTGACGCTAGGGTTGTAGAGATATGTGTATGCGGAAACCCGAAAGTTGTTTGGAGTCCCGGATGAGATCCCGGACGTCACGAGAGGTTCCGGAATGGTCCGGAGGTGAAGAATTATATATAGGAAGTCAAGTTTCGGCCACCGGGAAAGTTTCGGGGGTTACTGGTATTGTACCGGGACCACCGGAAGGGTCCCAGGGGTCCACCGGGTGGGGCCACCTATCCCGGAGGGCCCCGTGGGCTGAAGTGGGAAGGGAACCAGCCCCTAGTGGGTTGGGCGCCCCCCATGGGCCTCCCCCCATGCGCCTAGGGTTGGGAACCCTAGGGTGGGGGGGCTTCCCACTTGCCTTGGGGGGCAAGGCACCCCCTTCCCCCCTTTGGCCGCCCCCCCCCTTGAGATCCCATCTCCAGGGCCGGCGCCCCCCCCAAGGGGGGCTATATAAAGGGGGGGAGGGAGGGCAGCAACATGACAGCCTTGGGCGCCTCCCTCCTCCCCTGCTACACCTCTCCGTCTCGCAGAAGCTCGGCGAAGCCCTGCCGAGACCCGCTACATCCACCACCACGCCGTTGTGCTGCTGGATCTCCATCAACCTCTCCTTCCCCCTTGCTGGATCAAGAAGGAGGAGACGTCACTACACCGTACGTGTGTTGAACGCGGAGGTGCCGTCCGTTCGGCACTCGGTCATCGGTGATTTGGATCACGGCGAGTACGACTCCGTCATCCACATTCATTGGAACGCTTCCGCTCGCGATCTACAAGGGTATGTAGATGCACTCCTTTCCCCTCGTTGCTAGTATACTCCATAGATGCATCTTGGTGAGCGTAGGAAAATTTTAAAATTATGCTACGATTACCAACACTGTCTCCATGGGCATACAACGCCTAGAGGTGCACGGGGACTCAAACCTTGCAATATCTCAAATAAATGGAGACTTCGATGCCAAAGATCCAAAGATGGCAGCTTATCGTAATCCCGTCCTAAAAATGTCGGCTCGGTTCGAGGGGCTCGAGTTCCATCACGTGGCCCGAGAAAGTAATCAAGCGGCGGACGTTCTCGCTCGTATCGGCGCCAAGCGCGACCCCGTCCCACCTAATATATTTCTGGAAAGGCTTTTTAAGCCATCTGTGGTGTGGCAAGGGGAAAGCGGCAACACTAGTCCGGATCCGAACACAACCCCAGATTCCGAACACACCGATATCATCGGAGGCTCAACCACCGAAATAACACCGTCGGCCCATCTCATTATGGCAGTCATTGCCCCATCGACCGAACCCTTCTTGGCCTACCTTAATAGGAAAGAACTTCCTGAGGATCAGAATGAGGCCCGTCGCATTGTGCGGCGTTCAAAGGCCTACATGGTTCACGACGGAGAGCTCTATAAGAAAAGCGCTACTGGAGTCCTTCAAAGATGTATCTCCGAGGAGGAGGGGCGCCAGCTCCTGGCTGAGATCCATGCCGGTCTCGGCGAACACCACGCCGCAGCTCGGGCCCTTGTTAGCAAGGCCTTCCGTACAGGGTTTTATTGGCCGACGGCCCGAGCAGCTGCACAGGACCTTGTCCAACATTGCGTCGGATGCCAACTCTTCGCCAACCAAAGCCATATGCCCCCCACTGCCCTATAAACAGTCCCCATCACTTGGCCTTTCGCGGTCAGGGGACTGGACATGGTAGGACCCCTTAAAGGAGGAAGCCATAAGAAAAAATATCTGCTGGTCGTGGTGGATAAATTCACTAAGTGGATAGAGGCCAAACCAGTTAAAATGGCCGAATCCGGGCCGGTGATAGAATTCATATCCGGCGTCGTGCACCGTTATGGTGTTCCACACAGCATCATCACTGATAACGGCTCCAACTTCACAGCCGACGAAGTAAAAACCTGGTGCGCTAATCTGGGCATCAAGCTTGATTACGCCTCTGTCTATCATCCGCAGACCAACGATCAAGTCTAACGAGCCAATGGTCTTATTATGAGCGGCATCAAGCCTAGACTAGTGCGGTCTTTGAAAGAATCAGACAAGCACTGGGTTGAGGAGCTCGACTCCGTACTCTGTGGGCTGCGGACCACGCCCAATCGCACTACCAGATACACACCTTTCTTCATGGTGTACGGCGCAGAGGTAGTGTTACCCTGCGACATTATTCATGACTCACCTCGAGTGCACATGTACGAAGAGAGAGAGGCCGAGCTTGATCGGCAGGACAGCTTAGATGTCCTGGAGGAGGAGCGCGACATCGCAAAAGCCCGTTCCGCATTTTATAAATAGCAAGCTCGCAGGTATCAAAGCAGAGAAGTGCGGGCCAAGACTTATAGCGTTGGCGAACTTGTTCTACACCCGCCGGAGAAGAAAAAGGACAAACTCAAGCCCAAGTGGGAGGGTCCCTTCATCATCGACGAAGTTCTCACTGGAGGAGCGTACCGCCTGCGTAATGCGTCAGACAACACGGCCTGACTCCGAAGATTCTACGCCTAGAGCCGAACCCCTTGTTCGTCCCCTTCCCCCTGTCGTCTCCTTCACCTTTTTCTCTCTTTTCGTTTTTTCTCTCTAGCCTTAAAGCTTTCGTGCGGTTAGACCGTGCACCCGTGACGCATACATCTTCAAATATGTACGTCCATTTTACCTGGGGGCTTCTTGTACAGAAGTTTTCTATTATTATTCTCCGAGCATCAAGCTCATCACATATGCGTTTTTCCCATATGTACCTTTTCTTCGCCATTATATGCATCGATATGACTTAAGTTTTGGCCAAGCTGGGTTGCCTAGCTCCTGTGCTTATGCCCTACGTTCCCGTTAGTTCAGCTAGGACATAAAGGGAGCACCTCTACGATTGTTACTGCCCGGTCATCCGGATGTGTACCTCAGAGTGGGTGAAGCCGAAAGCTAGCGTTCTTAAGGGAATATTCGATTGGTGAATTAAAGATGTTTTTGCATTAGTTCCATCGTGAACCCCCAAAAGCTATACACACTGTGGTTTCGTCATCACAGTTCGGACATGCACATCAATGCATGCACACCCAGGGAAAGGAACCCCTAACAGAACTATTCTCTCTGGAAGATGTTTCGTATAATTTTAATGTAATATAACATAACTAGCCGGATACAACTTGTCTGTTTAAGCAACTATGACCCCTACGCCTGGTTTTCACGCATACCCCGGTTTATTTTGCCGCTCAGGTATTCGGAAAGCACTCCGCACCTTCGGGTCGAGAGGTCGAAGCGAAAAGGTCGGCCATGACAATCGTTTTACAATCCAGCTAGAAGGAAAGTACATAGTCACTTAGGACTCAAAAACTTCCTGTTCTACGCCGTCCAGCAGACAATCTAATTTACAATCCTGTTGGGAATACCTGGCGGCTACTTCTACTTGGTTGTACACCAAACTAACGGGAATCTCCTTCCCATCTGACCCTAGAGGTCCGACCCGGGCCATGTGATTTGGATCAAGCTTGGTATACCGCGTTTTTACCATAGCCCAGGCCTCTCGTGCACCTTCCCGGCAGGCAGATATCTTTCACAATCAGAAACGCCGCCGTGCTCCTTTGAACAACTCTACAAGCTCCTCCATCCTTCCTGGAGGGGACGCGGCGGGCCACAAGGCTTTGGCAACACTCCACATTGCCTGTCGAGCCTGCTCGTGCATTTGAGATAGCCCTTGAAGCAATTCGTCCGATGATCCGGACACCTCCTCTTCAGGACGGCCCGTCAGCATACCTACAAAAACACCTACATTAGCTAATTTTCATCTCCAAACTGATATGAGGAGCAGTCGGTCACATACTGAATATGCCGCCTCGCAACTGGACTAAGGGGTCCTCGGGCGTCCGGCCTGTTGGCCATGGGCCGGACTGATGTGCTGTGAAGATACGAAGACCGAAGACTGCACCCGTGTTCGGATAGGACTCTCCTTGGCGTGGAAGGCAAGCTTGGCGACCAAATATGTAGATTCCTTTCTTTGTAACCGACCTTGTATAACCCTAGATCCTCCCGGTGTCTATATAAACTGAAGGACTTAGTCCGTAGGGAGATATTCATGACCATAGTCATACAGGCTAGGCTTTTAGGGTTTAGCCATTACGATCTCGTGGTAGATCAACTCTTGTAACACTCATATTCATCAATATCAATCAAGCAGGAAGTAGGATATTACCTCCATAGAGAGGGCCCGAACCTGGGTAAACATCGTGTCCCCTGTCTCCTGTTACCATCGACCTTAGACGCACAGTTCAGGACCCCCTACCCGAGATCCGCCGGTTTTGACACCGACATCAGCGGCGTCTGCAATTGGTTCCCAGCGACTGGCATGGAAGGAAACCGCCTCTGCAGTTGCTTCCAATCCGAGACTTTGCGAGGCAGCCGTGTCCACGTCTTAGGTTTGTTCCCGACGATGATAGAGTGAGTCAATGGCATCTGTATTTGGTTCCCAGCGACTAGCGGTAGGAGTCATTCGCCTCTGCGGGAGGTTCCCACTGAAGGTGAAGGGAGGCGACGGAGGTAGGCGAGGAGGTACCCAGCACAGGTAGAGGAAGGTCGCAGCCTAATTTTCTAAGTTGGCCTGACTCCGGCGAGCTAGTTATTCTTGTCAGAGGTGCAATGTTCTTGAAATTCCTTCCCTTTTCTTGTTTAATATGATCGTATGATCTTGTGCCCAATTGGTCTTCAAACGTTTTGTTCCACATTTGTGTCATTTGTAGCATCAATTTAAAGAAATAAGTTCATTGTTGCGACAGTAGGGTTCAATCAGGGGGAATATCAGCATGGTTCTTTTTTATTGATGCGACGCTTTATGAACTGCCCTTTAATAGTAGACATTCAATTTATACTAAACATTTTTACCTTTGAACAACTTATTTTGTATTTAAAATGTAAATATTTTCCATCCATACATTTTTATTGAATCATGCCATGAAGATTTATTACCGTATCTAACAACACAAATGAAAAGTGCATCTGTGATTTGATTATACAATTTAAACATCTATCTTTGAAAGCATATATACCACTAATAAGATTAGAACTACAATTACTCGTTTTGAGTGCGACTTTTAATGAATTTTCATATTTTAGATTGAACATCTTATCAAAATATATAATATATAAATATAAAAGACATAAAAGATAACAAATCACGTTCGTGTAAGGAATAGTATGTGCGATTTAGGTCTACCATGAACAGCTTATATATGCATGTTTAGTTCTGTTTAGCATCGATCCTTCAACTTTGATCTTGCAACAAATGAGCCTAGAAAAGTTCTTTATAGATTTTTTGTAGAGTATAGTATCCTAACTTAGTTGTAACTTGTAGAAAATTCTAGAATGTACGAAGGTGTCAACAAGTGGTTTGGCCGTGACATAAATATGACGAGGAATGAGAGCTTAAGAGTGAAAGTTAATCATTACTACCTCCGTTCGGGTTTATTAGGCCTCCTTTTATTTTGCGACAAAGTTTGACCATGAATTTAACTAATAAAATGTGAACTATATGTCACAAAAGTTATATCATAGAAAACATCTTTTGAATACAAATCCAATAATATACTCTTTATACCATATACTTTATATTTTTTTAGTCAAATATGTGGTCAAAGTTGGGCCCAGAATACAAAGGGGCCTAATAAACCCGGATGGAGGTAGTACCTCGTATATTGCTTTTGTTGTTACATGTCAAAATGTCATGACCGTGTTGAAAGGCGAGGAGCAAAAGAGGAGAAAATTAAGGGTTCTTATCCATCTGGGTCTACTAGGTGGCTGTAGCCCACATAAGGCACTAGTATAGAAAAAGGCTTTTGAGGCGCCTACAGCAATTTTGCATGCCACCTTGAAGCAATCGTCGCTAATGCTCAAACCATGAAAGGTGGTTTTAAAACCACATCCAATACTTCCCGTCGCAAGTTGTTCCCTAAATAGAGCCGCTTCTGATGCTTTACATTCTTGATGATTTCGTGCACTGAACTGCCTAGAATAATTTATCATTCAAAGTGGTCCCCAATGCAGAATCGCCTCGATTTCTTGTTCAGGGTTGGCATGTTATTTATTTATTGCAGTCAGCCCTGCAATTGGACTTCAAAGGGAACATTCTCACATACACATCTTCACAGGCATAGCCATTCTTATTCATCGCATAAGTAATAGAAAACAATGCCACACGACTGAAGGGTTTAAGGTATAAACCCTAAATAGTCGTAGTCACCTCTCCTTCGTGATCAAGTCCTCACTTCATCCTAGAAATCAAGGCCTGACTACTCTTCTCCATGAGGATTCAACCCCTAAAACTTGTTTTGCAGAACTGCAGAAGACGAATCTAGCAGGGAATCCTCGACCTTGCCATCATATTCTCCCGCATAAACTCCACCTGCGGTGGACTTGATTCCTCTTGGATATGCCATTCAAACCCTTCTCCATTGCCGCACCATCCTGGAGAGTCCTCTCATGCACGGCACCCCCGGTCGTGTTGTTCTAGATCCGCCACTGCGCTCCTGCAAGCAATTATTTCGAGAGTAACCACATCTCGAACACCATGGATCACCAATGCATATGAGCCTAGATAATTTTCATTTGAATCCAAGCAAACCGTCGCAGACCCCTGATGCCTGATCTAGCAAGGCCCTCATCCGATGCCTGATCTAGCAAGGCACGCATCTACATGGACTTTGGCATATCCTGCTGGTGGCGCCGCCATACGAGTTAGACCGCCGACCATCCCTCGCATGTTGTGGCTGATTGGGGTCTCCCAAGCATCTGTGTCTAGCCTACTCGTGAGGCGCAGGGAGCCCTTGCCTCTCGCGGCATTGTCCCGGGCCGGCCCATTAATTGCAACCAATGTGAGGGCAGTTTGCTCGTTTTGCTACTTTTTGAAAATCATTTTTCAGTTTTGTTTATATTTCAAAAATTCAATATAAATAATTTACTTACATTTTTAAAACATTCATTGCATATTAAAAATTGTCCGCGTGGCTTAAAATAATATTTGTACCATTCAAAAAAAAGGGTCATGTTTTAAAAAATGTTCATGACATTTAAACAAATGTTTATAAAAAGTGAAAAATGGTTGCATAATTTAAAAAAACATTTTTTGTACCATTTAAAAAAATCATGACATTTTTTCAAATGTTTATACAATGTAAGCAGATATTCATGTAATTTGAAAAAAAAAATCTTACCATTCAAAAGAATATCAATATGTATTGGAAAATGTTTAACATGTATTCAAAAAATATTAAACATGTGTTAGAAGAGATGTTCATCATGCATTAAAAAATTCAACATGTATCAAAAAAATATTTCACATGTATACGAAAATGTACAATGTGTACTAGAAAAGTCGACATGTATTTAAAATATAAAATATGAATGAAAGAACTTAAAAACCCAAAAATACATAAAAACAAATAAGAAAAAAAACTGACCCCTCCTGGCTTGCTAGTTCCCCATGTTCGTCAAAACGATGGATGCTGCAGCGCGTGGCCCCCTCCCTCCAGCCCCTCTGGCACGTTCGACCTCACCCCACTCACATATCTCCCTCAATCGTGTGCTTGTGCCACCAAATCCTCACCTCTGAACTTGTCTTGGGCCATAGAACTCTGCCTTGGCCATCATCGTAAGTCTCCTGAGTTGGCATCCTACCTCTCGATTTCTTATATTCTTGGGGGCCTTTAGATCCCCCAAAGCTAACTTTGTCATTAATTTTAGTTCTGGCTATGTGAGTCGTCGACTTGGGCCAATTACTGTAGCACCGTCCTACGGTTCCAACGGCATTGTCGATTCCATCACCGTTGATGACTACTTCCACCTCTCATGAGTCTGCGAAGTCTCCCTAAACACGTCGGTGTCCTTGGATCACCCTGTCGTCGACTACATCACTGTCGGTGAGAATTCTCGAAAGGTCGGTAGATTGATACATGGACTTTGCAGTGGAGGCTGCTAGTGAAATTGAGAACGCTAGATAACTAGGAAGAATTAGATATCCATGAATAAACTTGGAAAAATGAAATTTTCACCGGTGAGTCTTTTCTTTTTTTATTTAGGACTGTGATATTTGACACACGTGTGCCACATAGCTAAAACTACCACACACATCTTATTCCTTCCCTCTAAGTACAGAACGACCCTCCCTCCCTTCGATCCCTCCTCCTCCCGAATGATCCCGCAGGCTCTCCCGAGAAAACTGCTTCTCCCGCACATCTCGCGCGCCCACCCCCCGGGAAAACTGCCACTTCATGTCTCCCACGTGATTAAAAAAATTATGCATGTGAGATTCGAACCCACGACTCCCTGGCACCAAAGCGCACCACCACAACCAACTCACCCTTAGGGATTTGTTGCTCAACTAAAGAAACCTATTCGTTTTGACTCCTTTTTTTTACAGTCGTGTTATTACAGAAAATTACCACGATTTCCCCTCGGGTCAAAGTTACCATGGTATTCGTATGCAAGTTATCGGGTCTATGTTGCGTAAGTTACCGTGTTATTTACATAGAACTTACCAGATAGTATGTTTCAACAACTACACCCCCTTTCAAAGTTACCACTGTGTTTTGTACACAAGTTAGCAGGTCCTCGATGCGTAAAATACCGTGGTACTAACACATAACTTATCAGGGTATGTTTACATAAACCTCCCCCTGGTCAAAGTTACCACGGGGGACTGTACATGAATTAACGGTTCTACGGTTAGTATATTATCATGGTACTTACACCTAAAAATCCGGGTGTGTGCTTTTTTCATAGGTAAAAAATTACCACAATATTTTTGTGTAACTTATCACGCCTATAGCGGGTCAAAGCGGACCCTTTTTTTGGGGGCCAACCCATGAGCACGTGTGCCCCTCATGACACTAAACATTATGTGACTTTTCCGTGGCACGCCATGTGTTGTGTTCATCCAAGAGGCCCCGCGAGGCGAGTGTATGTTTCTAACAACTTCTTTTCCTTTGGTGAAAGTTACCATGATGCGTATATGTAAGTTATCGGTTATGGGTGCTTGTATTATCATATTATTTACACACACAAAATCTCGGGGATGTTTTGAACAACTTTTCCCGGATCAAAAAGTTATCATGGTGATTCTAGGTAACCTATCAAGCCCGCCGTGCTTAAAATATCATGCTATTTACACAAAATTTATCAGGGGTATGTTTCAGCAAATCCCCCCCCCCCCCACGGGTCAAAAACTTATCATGGTGTTTAGTTATCGTAGTGCATATGTTTTTCATGCTATTACACAGAAAAAAACCCAGGGGAGGGAAGTATACTACTGTGCTATTTACACATAAGTTACCGGAGTGTCTTTTCGATAATTTTCTTCCCTATAGTCAAAGTTACCATGGTGTTTCTACCTCAGTTATCAGATGTGCGCTGCGTATATTACCATCTATTTACACAGAAATTATCGGGTATATTTTCACATTTTTCTTCCCCAATGGTTAAAGATACCATGATGTTTGTATCTAAATTCTAAATTATCAGGTCTATGGTGTGAATGTTATCATATTATTTACAGAAATTACGGGGGGTTGGGGGCGGGGGGGTCAACAAATTTCTTCCCAATGATCAAAGTTACCACGATGCTTTCATCAAAGTTATCACGACTCCGGTGCTTATATGGTCATGCTACTTACACATAATGTAACGTGTGGTATACAAAAGTTATCATGTTGGTGGTGCGTTAGTTATCGTGATCGGATCTGACGGCGCTAGATGCGCGTGGTAGTTTTTGCAATCTGCCACACTATTGCCACATACATATTTCGTTTTATTTTTTGAGATTCGAGTCTTTTCTCTTCGAGTGCTCTTGTTTTTTTTTCTTTTGGTGAGAGTTACCTTGTAGTCTGGCCCAGCGGTGTGACGGCCCAAAGGCTTGTCCATGGAGGCCCATATACACATCAGATCAGATTACACCTCCCCCCTTCCCGCACGTCACTCTGCTTCGACCACGCGCCGACGACCGACCATGCTTCTTCTTCCTCCCAGCAGCAGCAGCTGGACAATGCCAGCTCCTCCAGCCCTCCGCTCCCCGCGCGCGCCTATCTCTCCACGGACGGTAAACTCCTCACCTACACCTCCCTCTCGCCTTCTTCGCTCCACTATGGTTCTGGTTCTGGTCTCAGTGCCTTTCTACTCTAGTCTAGTGCCCGCAACCTGTTTGTCGAATTGCTCGCCCCCTTCCCTTGTTGCATTTGCGGCATCCGCGCACCCCCACCCCCGGCCTCCTCCTCTCAGCTACACATACCAGAAATCAGAGCAGCCTTCCCCCCCAAAAAACAAAGAAAGAAAGCAGTGCAGCCGCAAAGGCCGGCCGGGGCGGACGGCTGCTCCGGCACGACGCTCCACCGGCGCAGTCGACGGCGACGTGCTGCCACTGTAAGTGCACAAGGGGGTGCGATGTGCTCACGTGGCTAGGGGGTGGCTGGAGCGTGGAGGCGCGGCGCCGGCGTCGATGATGGGATACAGAACGTGGCCGCCGGCGCTTCTGAGTTATGGGCTGAACCGGGCAGGCGCATGACCGCGTGGGAGCCGGTGATCTCTGTTCTAGTGTGCTCCAACTGATGAATTCATGCGTCATTACTTGCTTCTGAACACTGCGTAACTGAAGATGCTTTCAAATTTGCGTCCGGCATTGGTCATGATTACAGCATACATACAGTATCTACTTTGCAATCTTTGATCGATCATGCTAATGGACGCAGCCTATGTTCGTCTCCATCTTCTTGTATCCAATGTGCCAATCCAAGGTTTCTTTAGTCTTGCAGGAATCACCCAGACGACATGCCATAGCACGGTGTGACACTTCACGGAGCACGCCAAGAATATCTGAAACTGAAACTGAAGCTACGCTTGCTCAACCTTCAGCAGCTGTCCAAGGTGGTACCGCCCCTCTGGTTCAGGCACTGAAATCAACTGCAGCCCAAGACGTGTCCTGCTTTCACTTCCCTGGACACAACCGAGGGAAAGCTGCTCCGTCATTGTTGTCAAACCTTATTGGCACGGAGACGTTTTCGCATGACTTGCCCGAGCTACCTGAGCTCGACGACCTCTTCTACCCCAAGGGTGTGATCTTGGATGCTCAGAACAGGGCAGCTGAACTGTTTGGGTCATCTAAAACATGGTTCCTGATCAACGGGAGTACCTGCGGAATCCAGGCCGCGGTGATGGCCACCTGCTCCCCCGGTGACTACATCATTATACCTCGGAACTGTCACATTTCAGTGATCTCCGCCCTGGTTCTGTCCGGCGCTGTGCCCAAGTATATAGTACCAGAGTACAATTCTGCATGGGACATTGCTGGTGGTGTTACGCCGTCACAGGTGGATAAAGCGCTGAAGGAGCTTGAGAAGGATGGCAAGAAAGTAGGTGCTGTTCTTGTTACTTCACCGACCTACCATGGCATATGCAGCGATGTGCAAGGTATCGTCGATGTTTGCCGTCCCTTACACATTCCGGTTATAGTTGATGAGGCTCATGGTGCACACTTCAGGTTCCATCACAGTTTTCCAAGCACGGCGATTGAGCAAGGTGCTGACTTAGCTGTGCAATCCACACACAAGGTTTTGAGCTCTCTTACACAGTCCTCGATGCTTCACATGGCTAGAGGTCTGGTTGATGCAGATAAAGTGAGTCAATGCCTCCAGTTGCTCCAGAGCTCAAGCCCAAGTTACCTCCTACTGTCATCATTAGATGCTGCAAGAGCTCAGTTAAGCGAGAACTCGAAATCTTTTGATGAACCGGTGGCTATGGCTTTAGAAACAAAAGATCAGCTGATGGTAATCCCAGGGTTATCTGTGCTGGACTTGTCATGCTTTGCTTCTGACTTCCCTGCCATTGATCCTTTGCGTGTCACACTAAGTGCTTCAGATCTACATTTATCTGGATACGAAGCAGATGACATTTTGGAAGAGCATCAAATTGTATCTGAGCTTGTCGGAACACAGGCGGTGACGTTTGCAGTCAACTTAGGGACCAGCAGGCAAGATGTTCAAAAGCTTGTACAGTGTGCAAAACATCTCTCAGATAAATACATGTCTGCAAACGAATCGAGATTTAGTAAGCATAACTATGTTCGTAGCCCATTGGATAAGTTCTCTGTCAAGCTGAGTCCAAGAGAGGCCTTCTTTACAAAGAAAAGGAGAGTGTGCATTGAGGACAGCCTTGGGGAGATTTGTGGTGAGCTCATCTGCCCGTATCCACCAGGTATCCCTGTGCTGATACCCGGTGAGGTTGTAACTCAGGATTCGCTGTCTTATTTAATAAACGTCAGGGACCAGGGCATGACAATCAGTGGAGCAGCTGATGGTGAACTCAACTCAATCATGGTATGCAACTTGTGATGATTATTCTGCCAATTCAAGATAACTATGTGGCAGAGATATTTCGATGGTTCACAGGACTCATGAATCATGATGCTTCTGTATAGTATGAGGGACGATAAGCACGCATCAGCCCAAGCAGAGGCTTCTTTTCTGACAGATATGGACAAAACTTGTCTAACGGAACAACCGACTGCCTGCTTGGCCAGACATTGAGAGTACATCTCGTGAAGGAAGAGTTAGCTGTCAAGCTACAAGACGATGCCAAAATTGAAGTAGGGTCTATGGCATGTGGCCTCCTGTGAGTTCGAAGCATAAACCATTGAAGTGGCAACCTTTTCCTGTGAAGTGCCTTGGAATGTAATGATATGCTGCTTTTGTCCATAGCTCTCTTCAAGAGAAGAGGCAAATTAGCCACCAAGTAACAGTTCCTGTGTTCTCCTTTCTTTTCCAGCTTAACCCCCCCTTTGGTTCTCTGCAGAACGGCGCGCCCAATCTGCATCGGCTGTGACTCCGAGCTCGACCATCCGCTGCAGTTTGTACACCTTTTCAAGGTTTCCCAGAAGTATGTTGCAAGGTTGCCCAAGCAGGTACTCTAGCTGCTTCTGTAAGTCCCACATCAACTCAAGAATTCATTAAATATTCAACTGAACGTGTACCGAAAGATTTTATCATCTAATTCATCATTGCAAATGTAACCACCATTTCTTTATTTGCGCAAGAAGAAGAGGCTATACTGACTATACTTCCAAATTAAGGCCTCCACCAAAACGTGGGGCTCGAAACAGTGACCAAAGCAGTAGATTTTGGTTGAGAGAATTAGATTAAGGGACTAATCAACTCATACCTTGCAATCACCAACCAGGAAAGTAATGTGATGATGATGATGATAATGATGATGCAGTTAGGTTTTATCACGGGTTGGCTTTCTGCCAGAAACAAAGCTCACCCTAAACAACAAGGACCTGGGAGCTAACACTATGCCCCCACTGTGCTGCTTGTTTCCTTCCTAGTTAATTAAGCAGATAAATAAAACAAAATCTGGGCTGATCCTTCCCACTAATCAAACCCTGTTATGATAAACAAACATGCTACCAATCATGACAGGTGGGGTCGGGTCATGTTTATCTATTCTAGGCCATGAATAAGCCACGAATCATGCGAACACCTATAAATGGGTGCATTGGAACACTTGTATCATTTATTTTTAGAACATGCCTGTTTTGCCTCATATTAATAATAATATTATTTTTTTTATCAAAAGACATGTTTTACTGTTCATGTTCTGAACGAGTCACACTGGCTAGCTGGTGAACCAAGCTGTCGCTCGAATCCAGTTAATTGCCGTACTGCACAACTAGTAGTAAACGTACTAATCGCAATTAATAAAACTGTTAGCGATGAAGCATCACATCAGAAATCTGTTCCCCGTTGCGTGTGCTCTGATTCAGACTGAGGCCTGCATCCTGCTAATCTGTCTTGAACTTGAAGTGGGATTAAGTTCCCATGATGATAAAGAAGCTAAGTAGTGAGTCACGTTCCAACAGTAGCAGTAGTGGCACATCACTGTTTCTTATTACAAAGATACAGTGTCAACATTGTTAATCAGTGGTTGGTGATGTTGACTGGTTAAGGAACGCGTCAGCTCGGTTCAGTGGCCACGGATTCACATATAGCGACTAGTGTGTGAATTACACCATCAAAAGTAGTTTTGATTTGCATTTTTGTAGGACTGCCTCCCATGTGAACACGTTTATACTGTTTACTGTTGAATTAACTGAATTTTGATCGGGTCGACGTTTGACTTTGTCTGAATTTTTTGTTCTTTGTCTAAGTTGAAAGCAGATTTGATCATGATTCTGCACTCATGGACTGCAAAAGATTATTTTTCATTTCCTTGAGACAAGTGTACCATCTGGCATCTAGCTAGCTAGGTCTATGATGAACAAACGAGTTAATTCGCCTTAACCATTATGCAGTACTAGCTGCGTGCACGCATGGCGGCATGCATGTAGTCCAACAAACATGTAGACTTGAATAAATTTGCACGACTATTATTGTACCAGCAGCAGCAGCAGCAATTAATCACCATCACTCCTGACAAGATTTTACCATCTGGTTTAAGAGCAACTTCAATGGAAAAGAGGAAGAGAGGGGGCCCCATGGCCCGTAGAGATCTTGAAACAAGCTGAAGCTCCCACAATCTACCAAGTATGTACACAACTCCACTCCACATGAATGCATAATATATACACAAACCTATGCATATGCTTCTTTATCTCACCCAAAGTTAAAACAAAGATTTTACCAAATGACAAGGTAATTATCAATCATCAGCAAGCACGTGGAAGAACTAAAAGATGAGATCACTCGTCTCAACTCTTTTTTTACTAGCACTAGTGAGGGTGGTTTGTCGAGCTCGAGGAGCATGGCAATGGCAGCAGAGATTGGTCAGTTGATGCAGGTGGTGGCGACGGCGCCGGGGTCCATGGCGATCTCGAGCTGGCGGAGGGAGAGGGAGGAGGGCTGGGAGAAGGCGCCGACCATGCCCATGCCCACGCCCATGCCGCCCACCTTGTTGAGGCCGTCCCAGCCGATGTGCCCGACGTGCTGCACGTCGGTGGGGTACCCGATCACGATCTCCCTATCCTCCTCCTCCTCGTCCTCCTCGCCGTCGTAGGCCGCGAAGAAGGTCTTGATTCCCTTGAGCAGCCGCTGCACCCCCGCCGTGACGACCCCTGACGCCGCCGCCGCGGTTCTGGCCTTGTCCTCGCTGCTTTCTTCTCCGGCGCCTCTCTCTGAAATGGATGTTCTGCTTGCTGTTAGTATGTGGAGTGCCGGTGGCATGGATCTTCATATGAATTGTGATCAGGAAGTACATACCCTGTGCGGTGGCCGCCGTGGTCGTGGTGGAGGAGGAGGGGGTGTCGGCCTCCTGCTGCGGCTGCGGCGCCGGTGCTGGTGGCTTCTTGTCGAGCGGTTCGGCGACGGCGACGGCGGACTGCGACATGCAGCCGATGGAGAAGGAGAAGCCGGCGCCGCTGCGGCGGTCCTTCATCGGAGCCAGAGACGATTGACACTGAGACTACGGAGGTTCTGACGGAGGGTAGAGAGGGTTGGAAGAAAGATGCAGGCAGAATGGTGTTGCGTTCTTGGCCCGGCGTGTCTTATACCCAGTGCACGGGGAGCAGAGGAAAGCAGGGCAAGGTTTGGTGAGAGAGAAAGACAGAAAGCTGAGCGAGGAAGAGGGAGACAGGGTATCATCATGGAGGTTAGTTTTGGTAGCATGGTATCATGGAGATCAATCAGGAACGATCTTCGTGGACTAATTGCTTTTTTCCCATGGTGTGTTTCCTTTTTTTGTTGCTGGTGCCGGGGCTGCGACGTGCACATCAATTGCGTTAAAATTCCTTTCAAAAGGGTGGGGTGAGCTTGATTTGGTGCCATCATTTCGCTAGTGGATGCAGCACGCACACAAAGAGATGTCTCTCCTCCTCCTCCCTCTTTTTCGTGTCATCCTTTTGGGCGGGTGCAGTGATATGAATTACAGATTTAGGTGTCTCAATTCGCTGTGAAGTGTGTGTGTGTGTGTGTGTGTTTTTGCGAATAGTGGAAGTGTGGTTTGCGACCTAGTTTCTCATATAAACTGGACCAAGGTTTTTTTTTCATTACGAAATCGCACAAGCACCCTACTCTCTTGACGAGGTCCCATCCAAAAGAAAATTGTCCTTTAAAATTGTAAAAGTGCAACAACGTGACTTGAGATTATGGTTGAACTCTCCCGGTCTGTGCACCCGAGGATGCATGCGGCTAAAAAGTTATCGCAGAGTCTTCACTAAAAAAACTGAAACATGTATGTTTCAGATGAAGGCTTCTTTGATTCATAGGATAGGAATATCGTGAGAATATGTATCTTAGTTCTCTAGATAAAGGGATGTCATTTCATTCATAGGATACGAACTTTTGCATCGGGTCTAGGCTAATATTTTTCTTTCTTTGAAATGTGCAAGGATTGGTTCCTATCATACGAAATTCATTTCTACAACCCAACAGTTCCAAAAGATTTTTTCCTAAAAAAAAGTATTCTTCATAATTACTACTCCCTCAGTCTCATAATGTAACATGTTTTTTACACTATAGTAATATCAAAAAACGTCTTACATTATACGATAGAGTGAGTACAAAATTCCCGCAAACCAAATAGGCCGGATTTTGCAGATAACAGGGCATGCTCTGCACGTGTCATGGTGCGCCGTGCGCGAGTAAAATGTTTGTGCGGCAGGTCGAGCGTGACGCGTACGTCCAACCATTAGCCGCGCGCGCGCAGGTTGAATAATTCAAAAAACCAATGAATGGAAAAGGGAAATAAATAAGCCTGCCTGCTTTTGAGATTCTTGAGGGCCCCCCTTTTGACCTTGTTTTTGCTTGTGCAAAATGAAAAGGGCGAACCTTGATGATGATCTGATCCGAATGAAATCTACACCAGCAATTCATAATAGGATTTGGTGAGGTTAAACAGTCCTCGTCTCTGCTGCTCCAAGCCTCCAACCCAACAAACCACGCGTGTCTCAGCGAAAAAGCAGGGCAAAATGGCGCGAGAGGGATCCTTTTTCACACGTACTTTAATCATCAGAAGAAAACACGAGAATTAAATTAGTCCAGGTCTGTTAATGATGTAGTACCAGTACAATATCGGAAAGTAATGCAATTTGGCAATATTAAAAGCGTGAAACATGGCCACATGAAACATTCTCTGTGGCAGATCACTTGCATTCAACACCAAGCTCGGCCGGCCATGCGGGATCCGGAGGATAGGAGGAGGAGATTAAACACAAACGGTCTTTGATTCGTGGACTAATTGCTTTTTCAGCTGCAAAAAGTCGCTCTCATCCAAGATGGTCGGCAAGGCTGTGCAGGCACCGGTGACTGTGGGGGCGAGGACCTCGTCGCTCCGCCCTCATGCGGAGGATTGCGGGCTCTGGGCGGCAACCCCGGTAGGTGAGGCGGTAACGCCTTCACGACAGGCGACGCCTGTGGGTGGTGAAGCTGGTCGATGCGCTCAACCGCATGGGCAGTGAGTCATCGGTAGAGGTCGGTTAGAGCACGGAGCTCCTCCTATTAGTCGGATTTGGAGGTACTCCTCTGTTGTCTCTCTTCTACTGATCTTGGCTGGTAGCGGGCTTTGTTGGAGCTAAATCCGGCAGATCACCCGGTAGGGTATCCCAACCTAGGCTACCTGGCACGATGGTAACAGAGGGTTTTTGCCCAAGTTCGGTCTCTCCAGGGGAGATGATACCCCTATGTCCTGCTTGTGTTTTATTGCATTGAAGTGTGTATAAATTACTAAGTACCGAGAGATTATAAGTTGCTTATCTATGGGCCCGGACGCAGGTTTATATAGCATACCAAGACCCTAGGTTACATGGATCTTAGTCAGCTACCTATGAGGAGGTAGAATCCTCCACGAATCTCGTTTCTTGTATTATAAGTCAAGTTGTTTGGAGTCTTCCGTTACCCGTCACAGGCCGTCCTATGTGGCCCAGGACGAAACCGACAAAGGGCGTCCTCAGTCTGACCCACCAGGTCGAGAGTAGTCGTGGTAAGAGGCCCCTAGCTGGGACACCATTAGTAGTCCCTGAACCGGTGTTCAAATATCGCTGCAGCTCGAGCCATCCATGATGCCACTGGAGTCATGGCCAGAGGGCACAAGCTGTGGAAGGGAGGCAAGGCGGTCAACAACGGCAAGGGCACCGCAGCGCAACTGAAGCCAAGGAACCCTCCTTGACGTAGGGAAAGTGGAAGCCCTCCATCATCGTGCAAGCCCACATATGGGCCGGGGATGAGGAGTCCCGGTCAGCTCAAACGTTTGGACTAGCTAGGCACAATCGGTTGGGTGGCAATTTGCTTTCCGGGCAGTGACCAGACAGGCCGTTCGGATGTTGGGAAGGATATGGGGGCTCCGATTATAGACACTATGATTCATGGCCAGTTGATGACTATGATTAATTCAAAACTGAATTGATCTAGAGCCTTCTTTCTAAAACAAATGCTTAGCGATGGCGAGCTGGGGCAGGCTTACAAGGAGTGTTGTGAGCTTGATTTGGCGCCATCATCGGTTAGCAGATGGAGCACAACGATCTCTCCCGTTCTTCCGTCGCGTCATGCTTTTGGGTAGGAACAATTTATGCGTTTCTAATAGGTATGAGGGTACAAGTTTTCGAATTATTATTTTTAGGTAAATTTGAAAAAAAAAACGAGGGATTTTTTTAGCATCAAGAAGGATGTTTGAAAGAGATACTTTTTGGGTCTCTGCATCCGAGAATTCACACATTTAAAGGTGACCACAGGGTTCTGACTGACTATGGTCGCAAAAAAGATTGTCAAGCAAATTCCACCAAGAAAAATAAATGAAAATACTCGTTTTCGGATGGATTGGCAATTAACATGGCATGTATTCATCATGCCTGGATGTGCCGCAGCTTCCGCGTGGCTTCTCTAAGGACGCGTATATCCATCCCAGAAGAACCTAGGAACGAAATGAAAATGATAAATTGATAAGCGTGTTGCTTTCGAGATTCTTCAATCAGGCATCAACTTTAGATTCTTTTTATACAGTATTTCTGATGAAAAGTTGAACTCATAATCTGAAATCTGCGCCAGCAATTAGATACTGGTAAGGATGGATTTTGGCGAGGTCAACAAGTCTGCCGCTGCTCCAACCCAACCACCTGCATGTCTCTGCCGCTCAACGGAAAACAGGGGACGAGAGAGGAATCCCTTCACATTTACTCTACTTAAATCAGAAAAAACAGAGTAGAATATGGAATGAAATGGTGCAAGATGGCAATATTAAAGGCGTGCAACATGGCCACATGCATGAAACATTCTCTCTGTGTGACTCGATCACTTGCCTTCAACACCAAGCTCGCCGGACAAGCATGCTTTTGATCAGGAGGAGGAGGAGGAGGAGGAGGAGAGGATGCAGTGCAAAAATGGTGTTGTCGGCCGGCCGGCTGAAGCAGTGGTGCGCGCTGCCTTGGCTTCACGCATGCGAGAATTGGACAGGGAATCTTCACACTGAAAATGCTATTATTGAGGACCTAGAAATTATACACTTTGAAATTCAGCAAGAAAAAATTTCTACTTACACAAAAATCTTACAAGTTGAGAATAATTAATTGTAAGTTCCAAAAACAACATGATTGGTTTTCAAGAGAGAGAGCGAGAAAGGCGTCGGCGATCGTCGAGAGAGAATGAATAATCTGCAAGAAGCCAACAACTGCTTGCTTTATTTGCAGTTTCCCGGGAAAGAAAGAGCCAATCAATCAAACAATCGTAGAGGAAGGGAAGGGGCCATGGCATTAGCACAGCAGCAGAGCAGTATCCACATGGATGTGTGGGTGGAGTGGGGTGCAAGCGATTCATCCATCCCATCTTTCCTTCCCTCGTCTTCTTTCCCTGCTCTTCTCCGGCCCTGGCCCTGGACCCCGATCAAAGTAGTTACAGTGAGCACGTCGACCCCGATCGATCATATCGTCGGTCAATGGAGATACCGACCGATGGATCGATCTAACCACGTATACCCCCTCCGAGGCCGATCGATCAAAGTGAAATGAGCAATGCTAGTAGCAGCAGTAAGTATATTGACCAGAGCAATGCGGCGATGCACACGACAATTGGTGACGGCAGGGATGCTTTGTTTTGGGAGGACCGATGGTTTGATGGCTATAGGATTGAGGAGATCGCCCCCAGCATTCATTCCCGAATCCCCAAACGCATTCGAAAGTGGTTGCAGGTTCATGAGGCGATAATGAGCGGATCTTGGGCGCACGAGGTTGGCCCCGATATGGATGGGCCGACGCTCGGGGAATTCATGGAGTTGTGGGCACGAGTCGACGCGGTGCAACTCCGGGAGGGAGTGCCGGGTGTGATCGCCTGGGCGTGGGAGCGCAGTGGAAGGTACTCTGCCCGCTCTGCGTATGCTGCCAAGTTCATGGGCAGGGTAGTGGCTCCGACGGCGATGGTGACATGGAAGAACCGGGCACCCCTGCAGTGTCGTTTCTTCCTGTGGCTTGCTGTTCGCAACCGCTGTTGGACCTCCGATCGCTTGGCTAGGACACTACTGGAATCAGCTAATTTGCCATCTGCCAGCTCTTTGCCGTCTGCTAGCGGATGGCAAAGAAGGTCTTTGCCATCAGCTACCCAAAAGCAGACGGCAAAGAAAATGGCAGACAGCAAAACAGGCCTTTGCCATCAGTCAGTTCTTTGCCGTCAGCTGGCGGACGGCAAAGAATCTTTGCCGTCAGCTGGCGGACGGCAAAGAGAGAGGTGGCCCCCCACTAACGAGCCGTTTACGGAAAAAAAACGCCCCCACTTTGCCGTCTGCTAGCAGACGGCAAAGAGACAAAACAGCGGACGGCAAACCAGATCCACACCCCCACCGCACGTTATCTCTTCTCTCCCTCTCTCCCCCCGCCGTTATCTCTTCTCTCCCTCTCTCCCCTCCCCGAGGCCCACCAGATCCGCACCCACCGCCGCCCCCGCCGCTCCTCGCTCCGCCACCTCCTCTCCTCGCCGGCCGTCTCCGCGGCCTGCCTCCTCTTCGGCCTCGCCGGGTTCCTCGCCGCCGCGGTCTCCCTCTCCCGGGCGCCCGCCGAGGCCCCGCGGGGCCGCTGCCCGGACTCCTCGCACCCGCTCTCCGTCTCCGTCGCCTGGGACCGGCGCCCCGGGGATGCCGCGGGCGGCGCCACCGACCTCCCGGCGGGCCTCGCCACCGGATCGCGCGGCAGGCACAAGGTGGGGGAGCCGCGACCTCGAACAGGAGGCCGCCGCCTGGGGCGCATTGATTCGAGCTAGGGTTTCAGTCAATCGGTCGGGACCATGGAGTCGCCGCCGCCCAAGCGCAACGCCGGCCACGTCGGCGAGGACGGAATCAGCGCCCTCCCCGACCACCTCCTCCTCGACATCCTCGAGCGCCTCCACCTGCGCGAGGCGGTCCGCGCCGGCGCGCTCTCCACGCGGTGGCGGCACCTCCCCAGCCACCTCTCGCTCGTGCACCTCGACGCCGGTCACTTCCGCGGCGCCACATCGCTCCAGGTCATGGACGCGTTCACGGGCGCGGCGCGGGCCTTGCTCACTCGGGTGCCTCCCGCCGAGGGAGTGTGCGAGAGTGGTGCCCTCAAGGTGCTCGTCCTCAGCTTCTACACGTCTTCCCCTCACCTGACCTCATTAGCACTTGCAGTAGGCTCAGGCACCTCAGCTTGAGATTCTGCAGACTGCTTGATCTGCACTCCACGCTCAAGATCGATGTGCCGTGCTCTGAGCTCCAGGAGCTTGAGTTCATCGGCCTTTTGTGCACACGGATCGAGCTCGTCTCTGTCCCCAAGCTTAGACAAGTGGAGTGCAAATGTTGGCTCTTCAATAACCCTCCAGTGCGCTTTGGCTACGTTCCTGAGCTTCGCGGTTTAGTACTCGCTTCTAAAGCCAAGGCATGGCAAGAGCCATTCGCGCTTAGCGAATGCCTGTCAACGAGTGTTGATGCCAGGAACCTGTCAACACTGACTCTGTGTTTTGGGTACCAAATGGTATACTTAATTTCTGCGCACCACTTAAATATAAATCTTCTGCATCGTCATACCATGTCTTCTCTACCAGTTTCAGTTGTGCATGTATGTTCTTGCTGCAGATTTGGATTCAGCCAGAACCTCCGAAGCAGCTCATTGCTATATTCAGAAACCTGACCTCTGTGCGTCTGGGGCCAACTAGTACCAAGATTTTTTTAACTTGGTACCACAGAAAGATGTATACCTAAAAAGTGCCCTGGGGCCACATGTTAGTGACACATGAATGGCACTTCACAACTTGAATGCGTCGTGGTTGTGGTTGTGGGATGTGCCGTGGCGCGGTGGTGCTGGATGTGCCCACGTCGCCGGCGGTGCTGGATGTGCCGTGGCGCGGTGGTGCCCCTGGGTGGCGCCTCTATGCTGCGGTGCCCCTGGTTGGCGCCTTCGTGCCCGTGCCCTCACTGGTGCCGCCGTTGTGGTGCTCTCTGGCAAGCTCCGGCTTGTTGTGGTGGTGTTGGTTGTGATGCTGGTCACACCATAGTGATGGTGTGGCTGCATCCTACTTCGGCTACAACTCCTTTTGGTGAGCTTCTCCTTGCTCCCCTCCTGATCTCTCTAATGCATAGCTCTAGATCTTGATCTTGTGGGATGTGAGGCTCTATTAGCTGTGGTTAGCTGCTGTAGATGAGCATCAACTTGTATTGGAGCTCTCTGTGATGATTCTTGCTGTGTCAGGGTTTTGGTCAGTGACCATCTATGTGTATTTGTGAAGTATATATACTCCTGTACTGCTCTGTTCTGTTTAGTTGATCCTGGAGTTGTTACTTTGGTCAGTTACTTTACTCATGAACGGATACTCACTTGTTCTTAGTTATTTTACTTCTAATACTGATATGAACAGATACCACTTGGTTTGGCTATTCCTATTTGTCTCTTTCTAATAGCCTATGAACAGATGCTATACTTGGTTTTGGCTGTTACTTTCCTAGTTTTCTACTGATAAGACAGATACTACATCTGATTTGGGCAGTGATGCTGGTCTGAGCCCCCCTCTCTTAGGCTTAATTTACATGTGACTATCCCTGTGCTGTGATGAACTAGCCCTGGCACTTCCAGGCTGTCTGAGCACATAATCCCTCAAGTATACCTTGAGGTCTTCTGTAGCTCTCCTTAATAGTTATCTCTTCTAAGCTGCTGGTGGTTGGATGTGTTGGGACTTGGTCTGGTTGGCTGATTATCTTGATCTCAAGTACTGGCTCCTAGGGCATTGCATTTCACCAAGTGAAATGCTACATTTCTACTCCTAACCCATTCTCTCTTTCTTAGTGTTTTTGTTATGCAGGTTGGAAGAAAAGAAGAAGATCCGGAGAAGATCTTAGTAATAAGATAGTCTTTTAGGAAAATAGATATTTAGTTTTAGATCATTCCTTGTAATATTTGTTGGATATGTGTTCATGGATATGTGTTGGATATATATGTGTTCATGACTATATATTGGTAACATGTGTTGGATATATATGTGTTCATGAGTATTGGTAATATGTGTTGGATATGCTATATTGGTCATATATATATATATGTGTTTGATTTTCTGTGAAAATGAATTGATATAAGAAGAAACAGAATTAATGCCTATTTGGTCTCTTTGCCATCTGCCAACAGATGGCAAAGAGCCTGCAGCCTTTGCCGTCAGCTGGCGGACGGCAAAGGCTGCCGTTAGCCACCTAACGGACACTAACACTACTCATTTTGCCGTCCGCTTCTTTGCCGTCCGCCGCAGATGGCAAAGAGCCTTTGCCGTCCGCCGCCTGGAAGCAGACGGCAAAGTAGGTCTTTGCCGTAGCCTTCTTTGCCGGAGCCTTTTGCCGTCCGCGGCTGACGGCAAAGGTCTTTGCCGTCCGCCTTTCGAGCCTTTGCCGTCCGCCGTGGCAGACGGCAAAGTAGCTGTTTCCTGTAGTGGGAGGAGCCTGTCGCACCAGGACGCTTGCCCGCTTTGCGACCAGGAGGAGGAAACGATGAATCATATCATGTTGCACTGTGCTTTCTCCAGGAAGTTTTGGTTCCAGATATGCACGGCGTTGGGCAAGCCAGGGTGGACTCCAGGACCTGACGACACGTTGCCGGAGTGGTTGCTCAACAAGAACATAGAGGGCACACCGGGCAAGGACGTGAGATCCATCATCATACTTGCTCTCTGGGAGCTATGGAAGCATCGCAACAGGATCGTTTTTGACGGGGATTCCCCTTCGCTCGCTAGGCTAGTTCGTAGGTGCCTTACTGAGGGTAGAGCCTGGAAGACGGCGGGCCTCATAAGGACGGACATGGAGCACTTCTTCGGGCAGATTCACATGTGGGCAATGGACGAGACGTAGAGCTAGACTAGGGTACGGTGGCGAGGGTGTTTTGTAGCACCTTCGGTGGCGTGGGTGTGTTGTAACACCCTCGGTGGAGAGTCCTTGTACCCCTTTCTCTCTTTAATGCAAGATACGCATGCTATGCATATTCGAGAAAAAAAGTATACTGACCAAATCTTATTCTTACCGCCGCTACTTATGTCAACGCATGCATGCGTCCCCATGTAGATGTAGTACGAGCAACTGAGCATGAGAGAGAAAAGCAATTCTCCCATTCACGGGAGGTACCATGCATGGGAGAGTCGTTGATTTTTCTTGAAGATCTGATGCCATGCATTGATGGTTTAATGCTGCTGATACTTGCTACATCTTTCTCTGACACATGAAAGCACACTGTCCCGGCTAGGCTCCACCATCCCATACTTTTTTATTCTATTGCCAAGTTAAAATCTACTTTATCTTTTGAATCAAAAGTATAATGTATGACCCATTTGCATATATGTGTTTATGACAATGAGAACTTTAAAACTAGACCACTTTTGAATGTATTTTAACAAGTTTGAAAATTCATGTTCCAAAACATGGCGAAACACTGTAAAATTAAGAAGAATTAATTTGATACACATCGGCAGAGAATGTAACATTATGATACACAACGGAACACGGCGAGCCATAGTGTAATAGTTAGATTTTTTTTCTTTATGAAATAGAATGCAACATTATTAAAAAAATTACATGGAATTAAAACAATTGTACGAAGCAAGTTTGAAGCATGGTTATTTAGTTGTCTAAAAACTAATTTCCAAAATATATTCAATATTAGTCTTGTTTTAAAGATCTTATCGAAAAAAACAATTACGCAAACAGAATGTAAATGAGGCTGCCCCCGGCCCCGACCTCGCCGGAGCTCCCCTTCCGCCTAGGGTTTCCGCGCCGCCGCCGGCCAATGGAGATACCGACCGATGGATCGATCTGACCACGTTTAAACCCTCCGAGGCCGATCGATCAAAGATTCAAAGTGAAATGTACGGGCGACAGCAGCTGACCGATGCATGCATGCATGCATGTAAACTGCGACTCACCGACCAGATCTTATCTTACCGCTGCTACTCATGTCAACGCATGCATGCAGACGCTAAAATGCATGCTACTCTAGCTAGCTAACGAGCGAGCGCACCGCACGGCACCTGGTCCTGGGGCACACATGGACATGGTGCACGCGTTCTGCCGAATTGAGCAACATGTAGACATGTAGTATGTGATGAGGTGAAGCAGAGTTGGTCGCTGCATCTGCATGCGCCGACGCCGATTGCCCTGAACTCAAGCCGGCCGTCAACGCCAGACCCCACAAACTTGCACTAGTGCAGCGATAGAGTCTTTGATTTTGTGGTGGAGTGGTGGATGATAAACCTATCTACTCCCTCAGTTCGGAATTACTTGTCGCGAAAATGGATGTATCTAAAAGTTCTAGATATATCCATTTCCGAGACAAGTAATTCCGAACGGAGGGAGTATCTATCTATCTATCCAACGCCAGCACCATCGATGATCATTAGTGCATCATTATGGATGGCATGGTGGTGCCCCGTGGTCCACCATCACTCACGCGCGGCACCAGGATGATTCATCTTGCGCTTGTATAACACTACGTACATCGCAGGAGCACGATGGTTGAGAAGAGGGCTTAATGTGTACTTAAGCTTGATGTGTACTATATCTACAGCAGCAGCAACGATTTCCCTATGTATATATCTGCACGCACGCATGCTGCAGCGGTGGGTGTGGTGTGCTGGTGCAGTGATGTGAATTACAGAATTAGGGAGTGTGTCAATTCGTTGTGGAAGTGTGGTTTTCGACCTAGTTTCTCATATAAACAGGACCAAGTTTAATTTTTATTATGAAATCACACGAACACCCTACCCTCTTGACGAGGTCCCGTCCAAAAAAAAGTTGTGCTTTTTGTAAAAAAGAATTGTAAAAGTGTGACCACGTGACTTGAGATTATACTTGAACTCTCCCGGTCTCTGCACCCGAGAATGCCCGCGGCTAAAAACTTATCGCAGAGAGACTTCATTAAAAAACTAAAACAAGTATGTTTCATATGAAGGCTTTTTGGGTTCATAGGATAGGAATATCATGGGAATAGATAAATAGAGAAAGGGATGTCATTTCATTCATAGGATAGGAAGTTTTTCATTGGGTCTAGGCTAATGTTTTTTCTTTCTTTGAAATGTGGAGGATTGGTTCCTAACATACGAAATTCATTTCTACAAACCAAAAGTTCTAAAAGATTTTTTCATACAAAATTTGTATCCTTCCAAATTTACAAAATTTCCGTAAACTAGGCCGGATTTTGCAGATAACAGGGCATGCTCTGGACGTGTCATGGCGTGCGAGTAAAATGTTTGTGCGGCAGGTCCAGCGTGACGCGTCCAACCACAAGCCGCGTGCAGGTTGAATAATTCAGAAAAACCGATCAATGGAAAAGGGAAATAAGCCTGCCCGCTTTTGAGATTCTTGAGGGGCCCCCTTTTGACCTTATTTTTGCTTGTGCAAAATGAAAAGGGCAAACTCGATCATGATCTGGTCTGAATGAAATCTACACCAGCAATTTGATAATAGGATTTTGGTGAGGTTAAACATTCGGCCTCTCTGCTGCTCCAACCCAACCAACCACCTGTGTCTCAACGGAAAACAGGGGAAATGGCGCGAGAGGGGTCTTTTATCACATGTACTACTTTAATCATCAGAAGAGAACAGGAGAACTAAATTAGTCCAAGTCTGCTAATGATGTAGTACCATTACAATATCGAAAAGTAATGCAATTTGGCAATATTAAAAGCGTGAAACCTGGCCACCTGAAACATTCCTCTGTGGCAGATCACTTGCATTCAACACCAAGCTCGGCCGGCCATGCGGGATCGGGAGGATAAGGAGGAGGAGATTAAACACAAACGGTCTTCGTTTCGTGGACTAATTGCTTTTTCAGCAACAAAAAGTTGCTCTCGAAAAGAAAAAGGTTTGGCCCTCGCGTCATCTTGTCGGACGACTAGGTTTCCCCTTCCGCTCTCATCCGAGATGACCGGCAAGCCCGTGCAGGCACCCGTGACGGTGGGGGCAAGGATCTCGTCACTCCGCCCTCACACGGAGGACTATGGACTCAACCCCAGATCGTGTGGCGGTAGCGACTTTGCAGCAGGCGACGCTCATGGGTGGTGAAGCTGGTCGATGCGCTCGACCACGTGGGCAGTGACCAGTGAATCATCGATAGAAGTCAGTAGCAGCGCGGAGCTCCTCCTCCTTGCTGGATTTGGAGGTACTCCGCTATTATCTCTCTTGCGCCGGTCTTGGCTACTAGCGGGCTCCGTCGGAGCTAAATCCGGCAGATCCCTCGCTAGGGTATCCTAAGCTAGTCTACTTGGCATGATGGTAACAGAGACGAGGTTTCTCCCAGGTTCGGGCTCTTCAGGGTAGATAATACCCTACGTCTTGCGTTGAGGTGTGTACAAAGTATAAAATATTGATATATTGTAAGTTGTCTATCTACGAGCCCGGGCCCTGTTTTATATAGCCTACCGGGACCCTAGGTTATATGGATCCTAGTCAGCTACGTATGAGGAGGTAGAATCTTCCACGAATCCAGCTTCTTGTCTTGTACGTCAAGTTGCCTGGAATCTCTAGTTATATGTCATGGGCCACCCTATGTGACCCAGGACGAAACCGACAAAGGGGGTCCTCAGCACGGCCTACCAACCGAGAGTAGTCGTGGCGAGAGCCCCCTTAGCCGGGACATGGTCAGTAGCCCTGAACCGGTCTTCAAGCATGGCTGCACCTCGAGCCATCCATGTTGCACGTCGTTTTCTGTCGCCAGTATTGATACAGGTTCAATGAAGTGTCTTTGGAAGAGTGCATTCACGCATCCGAGCTCCAACATTGGACTGCATCCGTGCTGATGCAGAGCACCTCGGTTTCGAAAATGTTGAAGGAGTTAGGAGTATAGCCAAGACGCATGCGGGAACTGCTTCCCGCGCAGACGGCCAGTTTGGTGGAAGAACTTCCACGCTCCATCATGAAGGTTACCCAGTCTGGTTCTGACAAGCCAGACCGGTCTCATCCACAGGCCCACCTGGCCACATGGCGTCTTTGACCTGATGGTCAACGTGACGTGCAGGAGTGGGTTAGGGGCCCAGCAAGGTCATGTCCCATCAAGAGGGGTCATGTGCCTCGATCCCTACACGAGGATTAACGACAATGCCTTGATTTTCATGCATAATCGTCACTTAAGCATGGGAAAAACAAAGGAATTCGTTGCCACGTGGCAGCATTAACCTGCCGCCATTGCACATTTACCCCCTCCTAACAAAAGGAGGAGGCGATACAGGGGGAAGCTTTATGGTCAGTCCCCTCGCAGTCATCTTCTTCCTCGTGCCCTAACCTCCAAACGCTCAAGTGCTCCATAGTCCACCGCCATCAAGCATTATTCTTCGCGCATCGCAGCGCCGCACCACCACTGGAGCCATGTCTGGAGAGCGCAAGATGCAAAAGGGAGGCAAGGCGGTCAACACCGTCAAGGGCACCGTGGCGTAGCTGAAGCCGGGGGCTCCCTCCTTGACAAAGGGAAAGTCGAAGCCCTCCATCATGGTGCAAGCCCACATGTGAGCTGCGTATGGGAGGTCCCAGTCAGCCCAGATGTTTGGACTGGCCATGCATTTGTTTTAGAAAGAAGGCTTTAGATCAATCCAGTTTTGAATTAACGAAGTCATCAACTGTTCATGAATCAGAGCGTCTACAACCAGAGGCCCCCATATCCTTCATAAACGTCCGGACGGCCTGCCTGGTCACTGCCCAGAAAGCAAACTGCCACCCAACCGGACTGTGCATAGCGATGGCGAGCTGGGGCTGGGTTACAGGCAGTGTCATGAGCTTGATTTGGCGTAATCATAGGTTAGTGGATGGAGCACAGCGATCTCTCCCGCTCTTTCGTCGTGTCATGCTTTTGGACGGCAACGATTTAGGCGTGTCTAATAGGTGTGATGATATATGTTTTTGAATTATTATTTTAGGTAAATTCGAAGATAAAAATGAGAGATTTTTTTTTTCACGCGTCGAGAGGAAAATTCAAAAGAGATACTTTTTGGGCCTCTACGTCCGAGAATGCACACATTTAAAGGTGAACACAATGTTCCGACTGACTATGGTCACAAAAAAGATTGTCAAGCAAATTTCACCAAGAAAAATAAATGAAAATACTCGTTTTCGGATGGATTGGCAATTAGCAGGGCATGTGTTCATCATGCCTGAATCTGGATGTGCCGCAGCTTCCGCGTGGCTTCTCTTCTCTAAGGACGGGTATATCCATTAGCTAGATGCAGGCTGAATCGCACCATCCCAGAAGAACCTTGGAACAAAATGAAAATAATAAGCGTGTTGCTTTCGAGATTCTTTTTATACAGTATTTCTGATGAAAAGTTGAACTCATAATCTGAAATCTACGCCAGCAATTAGATAGTGGTAAGGATGGACTCTGGCGAGGTCAACAAGTCCAACGCAACCACCTGCATGTCTCTGCCGCTCAACGAAAAACAGGGGATGAGAGAGGAATCCCTTGACATTTACTCTGGCTACTTTAATAATGAAAAACAGGTTAATTAAATAGTAAAACGGAGTAGAATATGGAAAGAAATGGTGCAATATGGCAATATTAAAGGCGTGCAACATGGCCACATGCATGAAACATTCTCTCCCTGTGTGGCTTGCTCGATCACTTGCCTTGGACACCAAGCTCGCCGGACATGCATGGTTTTGATCAGGAAGAGGAGGAGGAGGAGAGGATGCAATGCGCAAATGGTGCGCGCTGCCTTGGCTTCACGCATGCGAGGATTGGACAGGGAATCTTCACACGGAAAATCCTATTTAGGCCCTATACAATGTAAAATTCAGCAAGAAAAAATTTCTACTCACACAAAAATCTTACAAGTTGAGAATAATTCATTGTAAGTTCCAAAAACAACATGATTGGTTTCCAGGAGAGATGGGTTGAAGACCATATTTGGCCATGCAATGCAATCCAGGGTGGCGAGAAAGGCGTGGGCGGTCGTCGAGAGAGAATGAATAATCTGCAAGAAGCCAACAACCGGCTTGCTTTACGTGCAGTTTCCCGGAAAAGAAAGAGCCAATCAATCAAACAATCGTAGAGGAAGGGAAGTGGCCATGGCATTAGCATAGCAGCAGAGCAGTATCCACATGGATCTGTGGGTAGAGTAGGGTGCAAGCGATTCATCCATCCCATCTTTCTCTCGTCTTCTCCTGCTCTGCTCCGGCCCCAGCAGGCAACCCTACACTCCAAAATACTACTCTCTCCGTCCCAAAATTTCTGTCTTAGATTTTTCTAGATATGGACAAATCTAAGACAAGAATTTTGGATGGAGGGAGTACATCTAAGAAGCAAGCAAGGAAAAGGAGGGGAAAAAGACTAGTGCAAGAGGGAGGCATCAGGCCCAGAGCCGGATGGTCGTCGTAAAGCAGCACTGCGGTGTGATACCGATCGATCGCCGGCCAACGGAGATACCGATCGATGGATCTCACCACGTATACCCCCTCCGAGGCCGATCGATCAAATTGAAATGTATCGGCGGCGGCAGCTGACTGATGCATGCATGCATGCGTGCGTGTAAACTGCTACTCACTGACCAGATCTTGTTCTTACTGCTGCTACTCATGTCAACGCATGCATGCGGCCCCATGCATGCAAACGCAAAAATGCATGCTACCTAGCTAACGAGCGACCGCACCTGGTCCAGCTGGGATACACACACATGCATGGTGCACGTGTTTTGCCGAATTCAGCAACATGTAGTATGTGATGAGGTGAAGCAGAGTTGGTGGTCGCTGCATCTGCATCTGCATCTGCATGCGCCGACGCCGATTGCCGGCATGTAGATGTAGATGTAGATGTAGATGTAGTACGAGCAACTATACTGAGCATGAGCCCTCAACTGAAGCCGGCCGTCAACGCCACACCCCACAAATTTTGCACTACTGCACCAGTAGAGTCTTTGATTTTGTGGTGGAGTGGAGTATGATAAACTTATCTACTATCTTTCTATCCAACGCCAGCACCATCGATGATCATTAGTTCATCATTATGGATGACATGGTGGTGCCGCGTTGTCCACCATCACGCACGCGCGGCACCGTGCCCAGCTCCACGGTCGGCCCACCACGATGATTCATCTTGCGCTTGTATAACACTGCGTACGTCGCAGGAGCACCATCGTTGAGAAGAGGGCACACACAATTAAGCTTGATGTGTACGTCAGCAGCAGCAGCAACAACAACAACGATTTCCCTATATATCTGCACGCACGCACACAGGCTAACTGCAGCGGTGGTTGTGGTGGGGAATCAACACGCAGGTACATTACATACATGCATCACCCCCATCATTGCGTTGCACCGGTGACATGACACTCAGTGAGTAACCACCGCCACCACTTCCTTCCTCCCTCCTTTCTTCCTTGCTTCCATTGTGTGTGCGTGTGCGTGTGCGTAGGCGCACAAGCCACAGGAGCCTTTTCAAGTACACACTTCCACATCCACTTCCATCCATCCACATATATGTTTTTTCCTGTTCCGAAAACATCCATATATATCCCTAGCAAAAAAAAAGAAAACACCACATATATATGCTGCAACACTTGATGATGTCCGTGTTGTGGTTTCTCTTGTCCTTTGCCCAAGGAAAGTACTCCCTCCGCCGCTTGAAAAAACATCTTACATTACATTATGGGATGGAGGGAGTACATTTTAGCATCGGTAATCCACGTCTGAGCAGAGGCTAATATCAAAACTCATGCGACATGTCATCCAAGGCCTCAAGTTAGTACTAATATGTGGGTGCCGCATAAATTGTCCATAAATAGAAAAACTATATGACAGATTTTTCTCGATCGCACCTCTATGCATGAGATGGTGGTATTTGCCTATTGGCCAAGGTTGTGTCTGAGAGCATTTTCAGTCGCAATGGTCAAATCCCCCCCCCCCCCCCCCCCCCAATTGTCCATGGACATGTCCGCGCACAACAAAGGGTCGATCCTCATTTTTCCCACCACGCAACGCCGCTTCATTTGTCCTATCCCAAATCGTACAAAATCATGCAACGTCGATCACATACATTTGATAACATACGTTCAACATAGTTCATATATATTAGAACGACAACAACATACTTCATACATTCATACTAAGACTAGGCTAGGTGAAAAGCATCATCGGTCTTTGCCGTAGTAGAGATATTGAAGATGGCGTAGGGGTTGTTGCCAGAGTCAGAGGAGATGTCGGAAAGCATGGGGTCGTCCAAGTCATGTAGGCCGGCGAGGGACTGAACGGAATGGGCTTGCTCCTTGGCGACGACACGAGCACGGGCTTGGTCCTCGGCCTTCTTCTCTACATCGCAGTGCGAAACTTCGATGCCTATGCCAGGAACTTTGCATTGATCCGATGCCGGGGGCCCACATCCAACTCCTTCATGCCGAGGGAGCATTGGTTGATGTCGCGGACCATCGGGTCATTGTCGTCGTCTGACGGCACCACCACGGGAGCGGACGCGGTGCCACGTGCCAGACAGGATGATTGGCCATCGTACTGGAAAAGAAACACTCTATTTCTCTCTTAATTAATGGATGATGCAAAGATGTTGCCTCCATTTCAAAAAAATAAAATAAAATAACATCCGATAATACCTCTTACTCCCTCGGTTCAGAAATATAAGATGGTCTAACTTTTTCGTAAATCAGATGTATATAGACACGTTTTAGTATATTTGTTCACTCATTTGTGTCTGTATATAGTTTATATTGAAATATACAAAACATATTATATTTGTGAACGGAGGGAGTACCATGCAGCGACGCGAACACCATTTGTTACAAACCTCAGCAAAACACCATCATCAAGTCATCATCTATGTAAGACTAAAGGAGAGTTATATACACAAGCACAGGTCAATGTAACGTGCCAACTCTGGGAACAAGAAGAAGCAGCAGCAGATTGTGTGTGCGTCTCACCAACCAGATCATAACTGTGCAGCAGCAGCAGCAGCAAGGATAGTTGGTGACCCCACTGTTGCAGGATCGGCGGTGTCACGGCGACGACGGACAGACACGAATATATTCTCTTCTTCTCGAGGCAGTGCAGCACGACACTCTCTACAGCTGCCGGCCTCCGTCTCCATCTTGGGCTTCTCTGGCTGGCTGGGTGCTACACAGTCTTGGACCTCACTCACGGTTGCTCGCTCGAGCAGAGTGAGGTGGATTATGAATTTATGATGCATGGCAATGGAGAATTATATATGGATCAGTTGATGCAGGCGGTGGTTGCGGCGCCGGGGTCCATGGCGATCTCGAGCTGGCGGAGGGAGAGGGAGGATGGCAGCGAGAAGGCGCCGGCCATGCCCACGCCCACCTTGTTGATCCCGTCCCAGCCGATGTGCCCGACGTGCTGCACGTCCGTGGGGTACCCGATCACGATCTCCCGCTCCTCGTCGTCGTCCTCCTCCTCGCCGTCGTACGCCGCGAAGAAGGTCTTGATTCCCCTGAGCAGCCGCTGCACCCCCGCCGTGAGGACCCCTGACGCCGCCGCCGCGGTTCTCGTCTTCTCCTCGCTGCTTTCTTCTCCGGCGCCTCTGTCTGAAATGGACCACCGATTGGTTGCTGCTGTTATTACGTATGTAGTGCCTGTGGCATCGGATCGTGATACGAATTATGTATGCTCAGAGACTAGTTACTTACCCAGTGTGGTGGCCGCCATGGTTGTGGTGGTGGTGGAGGAGGAGGAGGGGTTGTCGGCCTGCTTTGCTGGCTGTGGCGGCTGCGGCTTCTTGTGGAGCGGGTCGGCGACGGCTACGGCAGACTGCGACATGCAGCCGATGGAGAAGGGGAAGCCGGCGCCGCCGCGGCGGTCCTTCATCGGAGCCGGAGCTGGAGATTGATGCGAACACTACGGAGGGCACAGAGGGTTTGACGAGGAGGAGAAAGAAAGATGCAGAATTGAGTTGCGTTCTTGGCTCGGCGTGTCTTATAGGCGGTGCACGGGGAACAAGGGAAAGCATGGCAAGGTTTGGTGAGAGAGAGAGAGAGAGAGAGAGAGACAGAAAGCAGAGAGAGGGAGGGAGACAGGGCATCATCAAATAGGTTAGTTTTGGTAGCATGGTATCGTGGAGATCAATCAGGGACGATCTTCGTGGACTAATTGCTTTTTCCCCATGGTGTGTTTCCTTTCTCTTGTTGCTGCCTGCTGGTGATGGGGCTGGGACGTGCACATCAGTTGCGTTAAAATTCCTTCCAAAAGGGTCGGGCATGCTGGGTGAGCTCGATTTGGCGCCATCGTTTCGCTAGTGGATGCAGCACACAGAGATATCTCCTTTGCTCTTCTTGTCGTGTCATGCTTTTGGCCTCTTTAGTCTGGACTTGTCATGCCGCGCATGCAGGTTGAATAATTCAGAAAAATCTATGGACGGGAAGAGAAAATGAAAAGTGCAACCTCGATCGTTATCTCATCTGAATGAAATCTACACCAGCAATCTGATAATAGGGAGGATTTTGGTGAGGCTAACGAGTGGCCCCTCTACTGCTCCAAGTCTCCAACCCAACCACCTGCGTATGTAATGTATACGCTGTTCAAGGAAAAACAGGGGAAAAGGGCCCAAGCAAGAGAGGGGTCGTTCACATGTACTTTAATCATCAAAAGAATTAAATTAGACCAAGGATGTCAATGAAGTAGTAGTACTACAAAGTACAATATCGAAAAGGTGCAACGATTTGGCAATATTAAAAGGATGCAACATGGCCATGAAACATTCTCTCCTTGGTGGATCACCTGCCTTGAACCCCAACCAATCTACGTGGAGATTAATCAGGAATGATCTCTGTGGACTAATCAACTGCCTTATTCCTCAGGATTTTCCTTGGTTTTTTTGTTGGGGCTGGGACGTGCGTTCAAAGTTGCTCTCGAGAGGAAGCTATGGCGCGAAATGCATGGCGATGGCGAGCGAGGGCAGGGTTATAGTGAGTGGAGTACCGTGAGCTTGATTTGGCGCCATCATGGGCTAGTGGATGGAGCACATCTATCTCTCTCGCTCTACTGTCGCGTCATGCTTTTGGGCAAGGAACGATTTAGGCGTGTCTGAGTTAAAAAGAAACGGTGGGAAAGGGTGATTATATTTGCTAGCAATAGAGATACAGTTAGAGTTTACGGCAATTCAAACAAATTTTGGTATTTTTTGAATTTTGGCAATATCGAAAAGATGCCATACTGCCGTTTTAATCTGTTCTCTGCATCTACATAGCTATGCTAAGCCATGACTCGTATGCAAAGTCGACAGAGGAAGTAGTTGTTGGGATATATGTTTCGAATTTTGGTATTTTTAGGAGAATTTAAATTATGGTTTTTTTATTTTGATGAAGGGGGATGCTTTTCAGTCTTTGCATCGGAGCATGCACATATTCACAAGGTTCCAACTAAATTCCCCGCAGAAAAAAAGGTTCCAACCAAATATCACAAAAAGAATTCAAACAACAAGAAGAGGATAATAAAATTAAAAACACCTTTTTCAGATTGATTGCCCGTTAGCAGCGTATGTGTTCTCCCCCCCTAAAAAAGAAGCAGCAGGGCATGTGTTGATGCCTGGATGTGCCGCAGCTTAGGGGTGCAGGCTGGCATCCCGCATAAGCATGATATTAGTTCAATAAGCTAAATCTGGCCGGAAAAATTAAAACTAACCTGAGATATTTTGACTTGAAAGTGCCGCTCTGCATCCCTGCGCAGCTTCAGCGTGGCTTCCCTAAGGACGCGTACAACCGTTAGTCGGCTGCAGGTTGAATAACCCGTACGCAGCATCCTAGAAAAATCCAGGGAACCAAACTGAAATGATAAGCTTGTTGCTTTTGAGATTCTTTCTACGACCAGGCATCCACTTTAGATTCTTTTTGTATTTCTGAAAAGCCGAACACATAATCTGAAATCTACGCCAGCAATTTTATACTACTGCTCAACAACGGAAACACAGGGGAAAAGGCGAGTGAGAGAGGAATCTCCTCAGATGTAGTACTACTTTAATCAGGGGGGAAACAGGGGAATTATATTCAACAGAGTAGAATATGGAATGGAATGCAATATGGCAATTAATATTAAAGACGTGCAACATGGCCACATGCATGAAACATTATTCTCTCCCTGTGCGGCTTGCTCGATCCACTTGCCTTGGACACCAAGCTCGCTCGCCGGAAGAGAAGAGGATGCAGTGCAAAAATGGTGTTGTCGGCCGGCCGGCTGAAGCAGTGGTGCGCGCTGCCTTGGCTTCACGCATGCGAGAATTGGACAGGGAATCTTCACATGGAAAATGCGATCGCGGACCTACAATTTATTTTCTGAAATTTGCCCCCAAAATGTACTTTCGAACAGATTCATACAGCTTGAAATTTATCCTTGTAGGTTTCGAGAAACAACATGATAATTTGTACGCACCAAATTGGGATAAAGTGACTGTTAGAATTAGAGATATATTGTAATCTCAACTGTTTATCTTCTCTCTCTCCCGTAACAACTCCTATCTCTATACCCCGCAAAAAATAAACTCCTATCTCTATCCCCTTGTAACGAACCTGAATCCTAGCGATCGGGCTTGACTTGTAAGCCACGGCAAGGGCTCTTCTTGCCATCGATCAATATAAACACACGCGGCTCTCTACAGAGAGTAGGAATGCTTCCATCTGACATGGTATACAGAGCCATCCTCTTCCCATCTATCTAGCCAAAGCTCCATCGATCACCAAATCAGATCGCCATGTCCTCCTCGGCTCCCGTCGCCCTCAACCTCGGAGCGCCACCTGCCGAGAAGCTTACCAAGGGGAACTTTCTCCTATGGAAGGCTCAAGTGATGCCGGGCCTGCAAGGAGCGCAGGTCACCGGCCTCCTGGATGGAACCGATGTAGCGCCCCCGAAGACGGTGGAGCAGCAGCAGTCGGACAAGACGACGGTCATGGTGCCCAATCCACTTTATGCGCCATGGCTGTCCAGAGATCAGCAAGTCCTCAGCCACCTCCTGAACTCTCTGTCAAAGGAAATCGTCGCCCAAGTTGTGAGTAAAGAAAATACCTTTGATTTATGGACTGCCATCACCACTATGTTTGCTTTGCAGTCTCAATCTCGAATCACGAATTTGAGAATTGCTATCACCACCACCAAGAAGGCTCCATGTCAAGCACCTCCTACATCGCCCGGATGAAAAATCTGGGGGATGAACTTGCTGCAGCAGGCCGGCCTGTCTTTGATCCAGAGATGGTGGACTATGTCCTTGCTGGTCTCGATCGGGACTATGATCCGGTTGTGGCGGCGATTGGCGTCATCAAATCCTCCATCACTGTCGACGAACTCTTCACCCAGATCGCCGCCTTCGATCAACGGTGGAGATGCTAGGTGACGGTCCAAAAGCTGGCTTCAACACCTCCGCAAACATGGTGTACATGCAGCGTGGTCAGCCTGGTGGCAGAGGGCGCGTGCGCGACAACAGAGGCCGCGGCCGAGGGAGATGCTCGCCCTCCTCCTCTTCTTCAAGCGGCGGCAACAGGAGAGGCGGTCGTCCCCAACAACCGCAGCAGCAACGTCCACAGCACCGGGACTATCCCGAGTGCCAGATATGCCTCAAGCATCACCGCGGGGGCGTCCGTGAGTGTTGGGATCGCTATGAGGAAGATGAGTATGAAGAAAAGGAGGCAAATGTCGTCACCGACTCCTACGGCGACACAAATTGGTATGCGGATTCCGGTGCCACTAATCATATTACAGGGGAACTTGACAAGCTGACAATCAGAGACAAGTACCGTGGACATGACCAAGTGCACACTGCAAGTGGTTCTGGTATGAAAATCACTCACGTTGGTAGTTCAATTGTTAAAACCCCCATAAAAACTTGCATCTTAAAAGAGTTCTATATGTGCCCACAACATCAAAGAACCTCCTTTCTATTCATAGATTTACCCTTGATAATCGTGTTCTTATTGAATTCCATCCATATTTCTTTTTGGTAAAGGACTTGGACACGAGGAGAATACTTCTTAGGGGCAAATGCGTGGGAGGTCTCTACCCGCTCATATCTTCATCGACACCATCAAATAAACAGGCTTTCGTTGTTGTCAAGCCTTCATCATCAAAGTGGCAAAGTAGACTAGGTCATCCTTGTCAGTTATGTTAAATTTGTTCTTAGCAAGAATAAGCTTCCGTACTCTCATGAGTCCAGTATTGAGTCTGTTTGTGATCCATGTCAACAAGCTAAAAGTCATCAGTTGCCATATCCCATATCTACCAGTATTTCCACTGCACCATTGCAACTTGTGTTTTCAGATGTGTGGGGGCCAGCCCCCACCTCCATTGGTCGACACTCATATTATGTTAGTTTCATTGACGACTATAGGAAATTTACATGGATCAACCTCCTCAAGAAACGATCCGAAGTATTTCAAGTTTTCAAGAACTTCCAAAATCTTGTTGAGCGCAAACTAAACACTAAAATCATCGCCATGCAAACCGACTGGGGAGGTGAATATAGAAAACTAAATTCCTAATTTCAAGAACTTGGCGTTTCACATCATGTGCATGTCCTCATGCACATCAACAGAATGGCTCCGCTGGAAGGAAGTATCGCCATGTTGTTGAAGTAGGGCTATCTCTACTAGCAAATTCATCCATGCCACTAAAATAATGGAATGAAGCCTGTTGGGGAACGTAGTATTTCAAAAAAATTCCTACGATCACGCAAGATCTATCCAGGAGAAGCATAGCAACGAGCGGGAAGAGTGTGTCCACGTACCCTCGTAGACCGAAAGCGGAAGCATTTAGTAACACGGTTGATGTAGTCGAACGTCTTCGCGATCCAACCGATCAAGTACCGAACGCACGCCACCTCCGCGATCTCCACATGTTCAGCTCGGTGACGTCCCTCGAACTCTAGATCCAGCTGAGGCCAGGGAAGAGTTCCGTCAGCACAACGGCATGGTGACGGTGATGATGAAGTTACCGGCGCAGGGCTTCGCCTAAGCACTACGACGATATGACCGACGTGTAAAACTGTGGAGGGGGGCACCACACACGGCTAAGAGATTGTCTTGTGTGTCTATGGGGTGCCCCCTCCCCCGTATATAAAGGAGGGGAGGAGGGGGCCGGCCGGCCACAAGGGGCGTGCCCAAGGGGGGAAATCTTACTCCAAGTAGGAATAGGTTCCGCCCTTTCCTAGTCCAACTAGGAGAAGAAGGAAGGAGAGGGAGAGGGAGAGGGAAAGAGCGGTCGCGCCCCCTCCCCTAGTCCTATTCGGACTCCCCTTGGGGGGGCGCGCGCCACCTCTTGGCTGCGGCCCTCTCTCTCCCCTAAGGCCCATAACTTCCGGGGGGGGGGGGTTCCGGTAACCCTCCGGCACTCCGGTTTTATCCGAAATTCTCCGGAACACTTCCGGTGTCCGAATAACATGGTCCAATATATCAATCTTTATGTCTCGACCATTTCGAGACTCCTTGTCATGTCCGTGATCTCATCCGGGACTTCCAACAACCTTCGGTACATCAAATCACATAAACTCATAATACTAATCGTCATCGAACGTTAAGCGTGCGGACCCTACGGGTTTGAGAACTATGTAGACATGACCGAGACACATCTCCGGTCAAAAACCAACGGCGGAACCTGGATGCTCATATTGGCTCCTACATATTCTATGAAGATCTTTATCGATCAAACGGCATAACAACATACGTTGTTCCCTGTGTCATCGGTATGTTACTTGCCGGAGATTCGATCGTCGGTATCATCATACCTTGTTCAATCTCGTTACCGGCAAGTCTCTTTACTCGTTTCGTAATGCATCATCCCATAAATAACTCATTTATCACATTGCTTGCAAGGCTTATAGTGATGTGCATTACCGAGAGGGCCCAGAGATACCTCTCCGACAATCGGAGTGACAAATCCTAATCTCGATCTATGCCAACTCGGCAAACACCATCGGAGACACCTTCAGAGCATCTTTATAATCACCCAGTTACGTTGTGACGTTTGATAGCACACTAAGTGTTCCTCCGGTATTCGGGAGTTACATAATCTCATAGTCATAGGAACATGTATAAGTCATGAAGAAAACAATAGCAATAAACTAAACGATCATAGTGCTAAGCTAACGGATGGGTCTTGTCCATCACATCATTCTCTAATGATGTGATGAAATTCATCAAATGACAACACATGTCTATGGCTAGGAAATTTAACCATCTTTGATTAACGAGCTAGTCTAGTAGAGGCATACTAGGGACACTCTGTTTGTCTATGTATTCACACATTTACTTAGTTTCCGGTTAATACAATTCTAGCATGAATAATAAACATTTATCGTGATATAAGGAAATATAAATAACAACTTTATTATTGCCTCTAGGGCATATTTCTTTTAGTCTCCCACTTGCACTAGAGTCAATAAGCTAGATTACATAGTAATGATTCTGACACCCATGGAGTCTTGGTGCTGATCATGTTTTGCTCGTGAGAGAGGCTTAGTCAACGGGTTTGCAACATTCAGATCCATATGTATCTTGCAAATTTCTATGTCTCCCTCCTTGACTTGATCGCGGATGGAATTGAAGCGTCTCTTGATGTGTTTGGTTCTCTTGTGAAATCTGGATTCCTTTGCCAAGGCAATTGCACCAGTATTGTCACAAAAGATTTTCATTGGACCTGATGCACTAGGTATGACACCTAGATCGGATATGAACTCCTTCATCCAGACTCCTTCATTTGCTGCTTCCGAAGCAGCTATGTACTACGCTTCACACGTAGATCCCGCCACGACGCTCTGTTTAGAACTGCACCAACTGACAGCTCCACCATTCAATATAAACACGTATCCGGTTTGTGACTTAGAGTCATCCGGATCAGTGTCAAAGTTTGCATCGACGTAACCATTTACGACGAGCTCTTTATCACCTCCATAAACGAGAAACATATCCTTAGTCCTTTTCAGGTATTTCAGGATGTTCTTGAGCGTTGTCTAGTGATCTACTCCGGGATTACTTTAGTACCTCCCTGCTAAACTAATAGCAAGGCACACATCAGGTCTGGTACACAGGATTGCATACATGATAGAACCTATGGCTAAAGCATAGGGAATGACTTTCACTTTCTCTCTATCTTCTGCAGTTTTCGGGCATTGAGTCTGACTCAACTTCACACCTTGTAACATAGGCAAGAACCCTGTCTTTGCTTGATCGATTTTGAACTTCTTCAAAACTTTATCAAGGTATGTGCTTTGTGAAAGTCCAATTAAGCGTCTTGATCTATCTCCATAGATCTTGATGCCCAATATATAAGCAGCTTCACCGAGGTATTTCATTGAAAAACTCTTATTCAAGTATCCTTTTATGCTATGCAGAAATTCTATATCATTTCCAATCAACAATATGTCATCCACATATAATATTAGAAATGCAACAGAGCTCCCACTCACTTTCTTGTAAATACAGGCTTCTCCAAAAGTCTGTATAAAACCATATGATTTGATCACACTATCAAAACATTTATTCCAACTCCGAGAAGCTTGCACCAGTCCATAAATGGATCGCTGGAGCTTGCACACTTTGTTAGCATCCTTTGGATCGATAAAACCTTCTGGCTGCACCATATACAACTCTTCTTCCAGAAATCCATTCAGGAATGCAGTTTTGACATCCATTTGCTAAATTGCATAATCATAAAATGCGGCAATTGCTAACATGATTCGGACGGACTTAAGCATCACTATGGGTGAGAAAGTCTCATCGTAGTCAACTCCTTGAACTTGTCGAAAACCTTTCATAACAAGTCAAGCTTTGTAGACAGTAACATTACCGTCAGTGTCAGTCTTCTTCTTGAAGATCCATTTATTCTCTATGGCTTACCGTTCATCGGGCAAGTCAACCAAAGTCCACACTTTGTTCTCATACATGGATCACATCTCAGATTTCATGGCCTCAAGCCATTTCGCGGAATCTGGGCTCATCCGCTTCCTCATAGTTCGTAGGTTCGTCATGGTCAAGTAACATGACTTCCAGAACAGGATTGCCGTACCACTTTGGTGCGGATCTTACTCTGGATGACCTACGAGGTTCAGTAGTAACTTGATCTGAAGTTTCATGATCATCATCAACTTCCTCACTAATTGGTGTAGGAATCACTGGAACTGATTTCTGTGATGAACTACTTTCCAATAAGGAAGCAGGTACAATTACCTCATCAAGTTCTACTTTCCTCTCACTCACTTTTTTCGAGAGAAACTCCTACTTTAGAAAGGATCCATTATTAGCAACGAAAATCTTACCTTCGGATCTGTGATAGAAGGTGTACCCAACAGTTTCCTTTGGGTATCCTATGAAGACACATTTCTCCGATTTGTGTTCGAGCTTATTAGGTTGAAGCTTTTTCACATAAGCATCGCAGCCCCAAACTTTAAGAAACGACAACTTGGGTTTCTTGCCAAACCACAGTTCATATGGTGTCGTCTCGACGGATTTAGATGGTGCCCTATTTAACGTGAATGCAGCCGTCTCTAAAGCATAACCCCAAAACGATAGGGGTAAATCAGTAAGAGACTTTATAGATCGCACCATATCTAATAAAGTGCGGTTACGACGTTCGGACACACCGTTACGCTATGGTGTTCCGGGTGGCGTGAGTTGCGAAACTATTCCGCATTGTTTCAAATGAAGACCAAACTCGTAACTCAAATATTCACCTCCACGATCAGATCGTAGAAACTTTATTTTCTTGTTACGATGATTTTCCACTTCACTCTGAAATTCTTTGAACTTTTCAAATGTTTAAGACTTATATTTCATCAAGTGGATATACCCATATCCGCTCAAATCATCTGTGAAGGTAAGAAAATAATGATACCTGCCGCGAGCCTCAACACTCATCGGACCGCATACATCAGTATGTATTATTTTCAACAAGTCTGTTGCTCGCTCCATTGTTCCGAAGAACGGAGCCTTAGTCATCTTGCCCATGAGGCATGGTTCGCAAGTATCAAGTGATTCATAATCAAGTGATTCCAAAAGCCCATCAGCATGAAATTTTTTCATGCGCTTTACACCAATATGTCCTAAACGGCAGTGCCACAAATAAGTTGCACTATCATTATTAAACTTATATCTTTTGGCTTCAATACTATGAATATGTGTGTCACTACTATCAAAATTTAGTAAAAATAGACCACTCATCAAGGGTGCATGACCATTAAAGATATTACTCATATAAATAGAACAACCATTATTCTCTGATTTAAATGAATAACCGTCTCGCATCAAACAAGATCCAGATATAATGTTCATGCTTAACGCTAGCACCAAATAACAATTATTCAGGTCTAAAACTAATCCCGAAGGTAGATGGAGAGGTAGCATGCCGACGACGATCACATCGACTTTGGAACCATTTCCCACGCGCATCGTCACCTCGTCCTTAGCCAATCTTCGCTTAATCCGTAGCCCCTGTTTCGAGTTGCAAATATGAGCAACAGAACCAGTATCAAATACCCAGGCGCTACTACGAGCATTAGTAAGGTACACATCAATAACATGTATATCAAATATACCTTTCACTTTGCAATCCTTCTTATCCGCCAAATACTTGGGGCAGTTCCGTTTCCAGTGACCAGTCCCTTTGCAGTAGAAGCACTCAGTCTCAGGCTTAGGTCCAGACTTGGGCTCCTTCACTTGGGCAGCAACTTGTTTGCCGTTCTTCTTGAAGTTCCCCTTCTTCCCTTTGCCCTTTATCTTGAAACTAGTGGTCTTGTTGACCATCAACACTTGATGCTCCATCTTGATTTCTACCTCCGCAGCCTTTAGCATTGCGAAGAGCTCGGGAATTGTCTTATCCATCCCTTGCATATTATAGTTCATAACGAAGCTTTTGTAGCTTGGTGGCAGTGATTGAAGAACTCTGTCAATGACACTATCAACCGAAAGATTATGATACCCAGACATTTTGAGTATATGTTCACTGACAGAACTATTCTCCTCCATTTTGCAGCTGTAGAACTTATTGGAGACTTCATATCTCTCAATCTGGGCATTTGCTTGAAATATTAACTTCAACTCTTGGAACATCTCATATGCTCCATGACGTTCAAAACGTCGTTGAAGTCCCGGTTCTAAGCCGTAAAGCATGGCACACTGAACTATTGACTAGTCATAAATTTTGCTCTGCCAGACGATCTTAATGTCATCAGCAGCAGGCCTGGCACCTAGCGGTGCTTCCAGGACGTAATTCTTCTGTGCAGCAATGAGGATAATCCTCAAGTTACGGACCCAGTCCATGTAGTTGCTACCATCATCTTTTAACTTAGCTTTCTCTAGGAACACATTAAAATTCAACGGAACAGTAGCACGGGCCATTTATCTACAACAACATAGACATGCAAAATACTATCAGGTACTAAGTTCATGATAGATTAAAGTTCTATTAATCATATTAATTAAGAACTCCCACTTAGATAGACATCCCTCTAATCATCTAAGTGATCACGTGATCCATATCAACTAAACCATGTCCGATCATCACGTGAGATGGAGTAGTTTTCAGTGGTGAACATCACTATGTTGATCATATCTACTATATGATTCACGCTCGACCTTTCGGTCTCAGTGTTCTAAGGCCATATCTGCATATGCTAGGCTCGTCAAGTTTAACCCGAGTATTTTGCGTGTGCAAAACTGGCTTGCACCCGTTGTATGTGAATGTAGAGCTTATCACACCCAATCATCACGTGGTGTCTCGGCACGACGAACTGTCGCAACGGTGCATACTTAGGGAGAACACTTGTACCTTGAAATTTAGTGAGAGATCATCTTATAATGCTACCGCCGTACTAAGGAAAATAAAATGCATAAAGGATAAACAACACATGCAATCAATATAAATGATATGATATGGCCATCATCTTCTTGTGCCTTTGATCTCCATCTCCAAAGCACCGTCATGATCACCATCGTCACCGACTTGACACCTTGATCTCCATCGAAGCATCGTTGTCGTCTCGCCAACTATTGCTACTACGAGTATCGCTACCGCTTAGTGATAAAGTAAAGCAATTGCATGGCGATTGCATTTCATACAATAAAGCGACAACCATATTGCTCCTGCCAGTTGCCGATAACTGTTACAAAACATGATCATCTCATACAACAATGTATATATCATCACGTCTTGACCATATCACATCACAGAAAGCCCTGCAAAAACAAGTTAGACATCCTCTACTTTGTTGTTGCAAGTTTACGTGGCTGCTATGGGCTTCTAGCAAGAACCGTTCTTACCTACGCATCAAAAACCACAATGATTTTTCGGCAAGTGTGTTGTTTTAACCTTCAACAAGGACCGGGCGTAGTCACACTCGATTCAACTAAAGTTGGAGAAACAGACACCCGCTAGCCACCTGTATGCGAAGCACGGCGGTAGAACTAGTCTCACGAACGCGGTCATGTAATGTCGGTCTGGGCCGCTTCATCCAACAATACCGCCGAATCAAAGTATGACATGCTGGTAAGCAGTATGACTATTATCGCCCACAACTCTTTGTGTTCTACTCGTGCATATAACATCTACGCATAGACCTGGCTCGGATGCCACTGTTGGGAATGTAGTATTTCAAAAAAATTCCTACGATCACGCAAGATCTATCTAGGAGAAGCATAGCAAAGAGCGGGGAGAGTGTCTCCACGTACCCTCGTAGACCGAAAGCGGAAGCGTTTAGTAACGCGGTTGATGTAGTCGAACGTCTTTGCGATCCAACCAATCAAGTACCGAACGCACGGCACCTCCGCGATCTGCACACGTTCAGCTCGGTGACGTCCCTCGAACTCTAGATCCAGCTGAGGACGAGGGAGAGTTCCATCAGCACAACGGCGTGGTGACGGTGATGATGAAGTTACCGGCGCAGGGCTTCATCTAAGCACTACGACGATATGACCGAGGTGTAAAACTGTGGAAGGGGGCACCGCACACGGCTAAGAGATTGTCTTGCGTGTATATGGGGTGCCCCCTCCCCCGTATATAAAGGAGGGGAGGAGGGGGCCGGCCGGCCACAAGGGGCGCGCCCAAGGGGGGGAATCCTACTCCAAGTAGGAATAGGATCCCCCCTTTCCTACTCCAATTAGGAGAAGAAGGAAGGAGAGGGAGAGGGAGAGGGAAAGTGTGACGCCCCCGATTCAATCGTACACTAATCATGCATGCAAATGTGTACGATCAAGATCAGGGACTCACGGGAAGATATCACAACACAACTCTAAACACAAATAAGTCATACAAGCATCACAATACAAGCCAGGGGCCTCGAGGGCTCGAATACAATTGCTCGATCATAGAAGAATCAGCGGAAGCAACAATATCTGGGTACGGACATAGGTTAAACAGGTCGCCATAAGATCCTAGCACAAACTGGGATACATATCGAAAGAGGCGCAGGCCTCCTGCGTCAGCGGCCTTCACGTAGTAGTAGGCACCTCCGGTGTAGAAGGAGTCGCCGTCGACGGTGGCGTCTGGCTCCTGGGCTCCAACATCTGGTTGCGACAACCAGGTAGAAAGGAAAAGGGGAAAAGGGGGAGCAAAGCAATCGTGAGTACTCATCCAAAGTACTCGCAAGCAAGGATCTACACTACATATGCATGGGTATCTGTGTAAAGGGGCAATATTGGTGGACTGAACTGCAGAATACCAGAATAAGAGGGGGATAGCTAGTCCTGTCGAAGACTACACTTCTGGCAGCCTCCATCTTGCAGCATGTAGAAGAGAGTAGATGGTAAGTTCAGCAAGTATCATCGCATAGCATAATCCTACCCGGCGATCCCCTCCTCGTCGCCCTGTGAGAGAGTGATCACCGGGTTGTATCTGGCACTTGAAAGGGTGTGTTTCATTAAGTATCCGGTTCTAGTTGTCGTAAGGTCAAGGTACAACTCCGGGTCGTCCTGTTACCGAGGATCACGGCTATTCGAATAGATAAACTTCCCTACAGGGGTGCACCACATTACCCAACACGCTCGATCCCTCTAGCCGGACACACTTTCCTGGATCATGCCCGGCCTCGGAAGATCAACACGTCGCAGCCCTACCTAGGCACAACAGAGAGGTCAGCACGCCGGTCTAAATCCTATGGCACAGGGGTCTGGGCCCATCGCCCATTGCACACCTGCACGTTGCGAGGGCGGCTGGAATCAGACCTAGCCTCCCTAATACAAGAGCAGGCGTTCCAATCCAATCCGGCGCGCGCCGCTCAGTCGCTGACGTCAAGAAGGCTTCGGCTGATACCACGACGTCGAGTGTGTTGGCGCATAAGCCATATCCCCGCCGTGGTGACCGGTGTCAGGCGTGCCAGTCCGGTCCGTGGTCGCGTCGAGCTCATGTTTGGGCATAGTCTGACCTTGGTCTGGCCATGGTCCGACTAGTGTATGGCTTGTGTGCGTGCGTGTGTGTGTGGCGCGGGGCGTGCATTGTGTACGCACCTGTTGCGTGGGTAGTTGGCGATAGTGGCGGGGGTGACCACGGTGTTCTGTTGGAGCTCAGCCGCGTTGATCGCGTTGGTGCGCGACGGGTGCGTGAGCCAGGGCGTGTGGAGCATGCGGGCGTGGAGGAGTGGGGAGCGCGGTGTCGTGTGGGCGCGCCCTTTTTTAAAGCTCCACCCCGCGTACTGTTGTTTGCGTGGGGCTCGAGTTCGTGCTCGAGGAAGACGTCGTTCGTGCGGCAGGCGTTCGTGCGCCGGAACCACCGTGTCTTGTGTCTCCCTCCTTTCTTCTTCCTCTGATCGTTCTAGCGAGAGTACAGAGAGAGAGAGAGAGTTTCGGTGAGAGGGAGGGCTAGGGCTAGACACCCAACACTTGGCATCAGAGCTACAGGTTTGCGGCCGTGGCGCGCGGTGGCGTCCGCGGTGAGCGCGTCGGACATGGAGGCTGCAGCGCGCGGCGAGCGCGTGGCGAGCACGATGCGCGGCGACTCCACGGTGGTGCGGACTGATGTCGTGCACGCGAAGAGCACGATAGTCGCGGAGACGAGGAGGTCGCGGAGGAGCTGTGTGGTGGCGCAGAAGTCGCGGCAGCTCAGCGCGACAACCGTGGGGGCACGAAAATGCGACGCAACGGCGCACGGGACTGCGGGCTGCTACAGCGGCAGTGGGCGTCGGCTCGTTCTGGAGGCGCAGAGGAGACGACGACGACGAGTCAGGCAATGTCATGGCTTAGGGGGTGATTGTTGGCGCATAAGCCATATCCCCGCTGTGGTGACCGGTGTCGGGCGTGCCAGTCCAGTCCGTGGCCGCGTCGAGCTCATGTTTGGGCATAGTCTGACCTTGGTCTGGCCATGGTCCAACTAGTGTATGGCTTGTGTGCGTGCGTGTGTGTGTGTGGCGCGGGGTGTGCGTCTGTGTGCGCACATGTCGCGTGGGTAGTTGGCGATAGTGGCAGGGGTGACCGCAGCGTTCTGTTGGAGCCCGGCCGCGTTGATCGCATTGGTGCGCAACGGGTGCGTGAGCGAGGGCGTGCGGAGCATGCGGGCGTGGAGGAGTGGGGAGCGCGGCGTCGTGTGGGCGCGCCCGTGTATAAAGCTCCACCCCGCGTACTATTCTTTGCGTGCGGCTCGAGTTCGTGCTCGAGGAAGACGCCGTTCGCGGCAGGCGTTCGTGCGCCGGAACCACCGTGTCTTGTGTCTCCCTCCTTTATTCTTCCTCTGATCGTTCTAGCGAGAGTACAGAGAGAGAGAGAGAGAGAGAGAGTTCCAGTGAGAGGGAGGGCTAGGGCTGGACACCCAAGAGAGTGCCCATAACTGTTCCCTCGTAGTTGGTTAGTGCGTATAGGCCAGTGGCCAGACTCAGATCAAATACCAAGATCTCGTTAAGCGTGTTAATTGATGTAACCACGGACGCCGGCCAGGGCCAGGCCCACCTCTCTCCTAGGTGGTCTCAACCCGCCCTGTCGCTCCGCCACAAAGTAACAGTCGGGGGCCGTCGGGAACTCAGGCCCACCACTACCTGGATGGAGCCACCTGTCCTTTCAGCCCCCACAACGGAATCACTTGCGGGTACTCTACGAGCCGACCCGACTTTAGTCACCACCATGTATCATATAATATGTATGTAAGTATATACCCGTGATCACCTCCCGAGTGATCACAACCCGGTAGTATAGCATGGCAGACGGACAAGAATGTAGGGCCACTGATGGAATACTAGCATCCTATACTAAGCATTTAGGATTGCAGGTAAGGGTAACAACTGTAGCAACAATGACAGGCTATGCAGCAGAATAGGATTAACCGAAAGCAGTAACATGCTACACTACTCTAATGCAAGCAGTAGAGAGAAGGAATATGCGATATCTGGTGATCAAGGGGAGGGCTTGCCTGGAAGCTTTGTTGTACAGGAAGAAGGGTCGTCGGTGACGTAGTCGTACTTGGTGGCATCAGCGCCGGTCTCAGGGTCTACCGGGGAAGAAGAGGGGGTAAGAAACAGTAAATACGGAGCAAACAAAGCATCACAAAACATAACGAGGCAATACGATGTGGTAGGTATGCCCTGACGCGGTAGGAGCTGATACCGACGAAGGGGGGAAACATCCGCGAAAGTATCCCCGGTGTTTCGCGTTTTCAGACAGATGAACCGGAGGGGGAAGTTGTGTGTTTGCTATGCTAGGGATGTGTGGCGGAGGAACGGGCTGCGTATCCGGATTCATCTCGTCGTTCTGAGCAACTTTCATCTACAAAGTTTTCCCATCCGAGCTACGGTTTATTTTCTATTAATTTTTAAAGTTTTAAATCATTTTCTAATTTATTATTATTAAATTAATTCGAAATTAGTATTATTGCATCAGCATGACATCAGCAGTCAACAGAGGTGTTGACTGGGTCAAACTAACACGTGGGTCCCACTCGTCATAGACTATTTAATTAATTAACAGTTAATTAGTCTAACTAGCAGATTAATTAGGTTAGGTTAATTAATCTAAATTAATCAAGTTAATTAATATATTAATTAATTACTTATTTTTTAAAATCCCCCTTTTTTTAATATTCGTTTTGGGGCTGGGTCCGTTCGTCAGTGGCCTAGAGCCATAGCGGGCGTGCGGTCGCCAGCGATGCAGTTACGGGCGCACCCGTGCGAGGTCGAGCCCGTCCCCTTTTTTAATATTCGTTTTGGGGCTGGGCCCGTTCGTTAGTGGCCTAGAGCCATAGCGGGCATGCGGTCGCCAGCGATGCAGTTACGGGCGCACCCGTGCGAGGTCGAGCCCGTCCGAGGGCCGAGGCAACCGGGGTGCGGCGGGGTGTCAGCGGCGAGTGGCACGGCAGCGCGGCAGCAGGGGGCTGTGAACAAGCGGCGCATGCAGGAGCCGAGCGCGCGTGCACGCGCGGGCGGCTTAGCGGGGAGGGAGCGGGGCAGAGAGGGGTCGGGGCGCCGCGGTGCGCGGGTGTGCGGCGTCGAGCGAGCGCCGCGGTGGACGGTGGCAGCAGTGGGCTACGGCAAGGGCGTGGTGCTGGTGGCCACGGCGAGGGCATGCGCGGGCGCGCGCGAGAGTGTGCCCGCACGGGGCGCGGCGAGCATGGCTACAGGGAGTACGGCGGGCGCGGTGACCTGCGGGGGAAAGAGGAGGAGGAGGGGAGGACGGGGCTCACCGAGCCCTGTAGTTGAGCAAAGCGGGCTCGAGGAGGAGTCGGGGTTGGCGCGACGAGGCGAAGGAGCTCCTGGCGACGAGCAGCGACGGCGGGGTGTTCCGGCGACGGGGAGGCCTTCGGGCGATGGTGGACGGTGAAGGGCGGCCGCAAGGACGAAGCAGAGGTGCGGAGGAAGAGCCGCGAGGAGGAGGCCGTGGGTTGGGGCGGCCTTCGGTGCTAGCGGGAGGCGGCCTTGACGGAGCGGGGAAGGCGGCGACATTGGTGAGGTGTCGGGGACGTGTGGCGGCATCGCGGCCTTGTCTGGGTCGTGCCCCCGATCTCGACCTAGATCGGGGGGCGGAGGGGGAGCGAGGTGAGTGGGGGGCGAAGTGGGGGCGACAGTGTGGTTAGGGTTACGGGAGTGGGGGTTATGGGGGGAGTGGGTGGCCGGTTGAGCCGATCAGGCGGCCGGGTGGCTTGCTGGGCCAAAGCCTAGTGAGGGGGGGGGTTCCTTTTCCTTTTTCTTTTGGTTCCTAATTATTTTAGTTTTAATAAAATACCAATGTGGCACCTAAATTGATGTTACCAATTATGTCACTGCCACATTAACTTGTTACCCAAACTAAAATATTTTCGTAATTATTTAATACTTAAAAGCATTTAAATAATAGTTTTCGCTACTGTTTTATTCACCTAGTAGTATTTAAATATTTATAAAGGTGTGGTTTATCCACCATAATTACCTATGCATTATTTGTTTCACTTTGAACATTTTAGTTTTAATGTTTGAAACTTTTGTTGTTTAACTTGATTTCGAATTTGAATTTGAATCGTTTTTGAACTAACGCGAGATTAACAACAGTAATCGTGGTGACGTGGCATCATAAGCAGGGAAGTACTGTAGCTTAATTATCCGGGCGTCACAATTCTCCTCCACTACAAGAAATCTCGTCCCAAGATTTAAGAGGTGGAGTAAGGGAGAAAGTTCTGGTTACGAAATTCTAACAAATGCCTTCGGTCTTCCTTGCTCTTCTCGAAGAGGTTGATCCTTCTCGTTGATGTCTTCTTCTCTACCTCAGGTCATCATGATGAAGTCGGCGTGCTTTCTTCGGGAACGTACTTACGAATAGGAAAGGGGCATCTCGGCAGCGATAGAAGGCTATAAGGGGTAATCATCGGGGGTTATCCCATGAATGAACACATGGGTATCTCTCGAGTTGGTTAAATGAAACACACCGAGAGCCAAGCAAGAAGGTACAATAAAAAGTTTCAAGCGGATAGACAATTGAAACAAAGTGTGAAAGGGGTCTAGAGCAACGAGAATAAGTATTGTGTCTGATAACAGAATTGATGATCTCTCGGAAGGTGGCTCGTGAATTACATACGAGGCCATGCGCGAGGAACAACCTTGGGAACAGGGGGTGTATAGGAGAGTCAGGTTTTGATCCTGTGGAACTGTGGGTTATGGGCCCACCATGTGGGTTAAAAGTAGGAAGGTGATGACGTCTTACACGATCATGTAAGCAAGGCATGTCAGAGGATAGCATGTCAGTTATGTCGACAACAACATCGATACCAAGGGCGAGGGACGAAGAGAACCATTTTCCTGCTCGTTGAACGAGGCGGGCCAATAGGCAAAGTTCTCGTCCATTGGTGGTTACCTAAAGTCATTAACAATAATAACAGGGTCTTACTGACAGAATGTACACCGAGGTGTTTACATAAGCAGGAGAATATTACTGCTTAGGTTATATAGATCACAAGAAAGGTTAAACCAAACAATGGAAAGGAAAATATGATTATCGGATTAAGTAGGACAATGGAAAGGAAATGTGTTTAAACACATATTTCAGGGGCATGTCCTTCCCAAGGACAACCAGAGCATGATATCCATGACAGGATAGGAAGTATAAAACCATTTAGGTAAGGGGAGAGGAATTTCATGACATTACCCAAACAACGGTGTTTGGATAATTGATAAAGAAAATTTTAGCATTGGGCTTCAAATGTTCTTATTGAAAATCGGAGTACCTCAGACATGCTTCAAGATAGCATTGACATGGTCACTGGGTAAAGATCATACTTTGGATACACAAAGGATCCATCAAGAACAACTTATAGAATAAGTCTTACAATTTCCTCATGGACGAATGGCTAACCTTGCTAAAAGGATACCATAGCGATAGGTCCTCCAGCCAGGTGTGCTAGGCATGACATCACCTTACCGGGTTATATTAAGACCAATGCTATGACTCTTGCAAATATGTTCCAACCATCATGTCTGACCGAGATTCAGATCCGATTGGTGTTAGGATACCTCAGACTCAGCATGCCTGAGAAGAAAAGGTGCGGCACAATTGATGAGATGACATTATTAGATTCTCGGAAATGAACTATGGAGGCGAGTTTCGAAACAAGAGTTCATCATTAAACCAAGGAGACGGTGAGGAGGTTGCTGATGGACTCAGCGACAATCCATTGAGATTTCCAAAAGATGGATTTCCACGATTATATGAACAAGGAGATAACCTTTGTCAGATCAAATGATATAATGAGGTATGCTCGAGGAAAACATACATAATTAAACATTGGTTGGAAGGTGCACCCGAAATATGGGCTTAGGTAGCATGATCGAGAGTAGAATGGTGTTTCAATAACCAATGGTCTAAGACTGAACTGTAGACCATTAACTTCAAAGCAATAAGGTTGCTAGAAATACATAATCCAAGCAGCATCATTCACTTGTTGATATTCCCGGTTAGTCAATACGGGGACCAAGAAAGAATGGTGCTTGTGAGAAGTATCACTATACCAAGAATTATTAAGAGGTGGAGCAATCCTTGCAACATCCTTGACATAAAGGATAGTAATACTTCAAGGTAGAACATAATACAAACTGGATAGCAAGTTGCATCCATAACATGAGCAAGTTTGTGATGAAAGGAAGGTAAAGATGTTTTCGATGGTAACTAAAATTACCAAGGGACGAGGATGGTACTTACTGTTGGGGAACGTAGTAATTTCCAAAAAATTCCTACGCACACGATCATGGTGATGCATAGCAACGAGAGGGGAGAGTGTCGTCCATGTACCCTCGTAGACCATAAGCGGAAGCGTTATGAGAACGCGGTTGATGTAGTCGTACGTCTTCACGATCCGACCGATCCAAGTACCGAACGCACGACACCTCCGAGTTCAGCACACGTTCAGCTCGGTGACGTCCCACGAACTCTGATCCAGCAGAGCTTCGCGGGAGAGTTCCGTCAGCACGACGGTGTGATGACGGTGATGATGTTGCTACCGATGCAGGGCTTCACCTAAGCACTGCTACGATATGACCGAGGTGGATTATGGTGGAGGGGGGCACCGCACACGGCTAAAAGATCAATGATCAACTTGTGTGTCTATGGGGTGCCCCCCTCCCCTGTATATAAAGGAGTGGAGGAGGGGGAGAGGCCGGCCCTCCTAGGCGCGCCCCAAGGGGAGTCCTACTCCCACCGGGAGTAGGACTCCAACCCTTCCAAGAGTAGGAGTAGGAGAGAGGGAAGGAGGAGAGAGGGGGCAGGAAAGGGGGGCGCCGCCCCCCTCCTTGTCCAATTCGGACTAGAGGGGGAGGGGGCGCGCGGCCTGCCCTAGCCGCCCCTCCTCTTCTCCACTAAGGCCCAATAGGCCTATTACACTCCCCGGGGGGTTCCGATAACCCCCCGGTACACTGGTACTTGTCCGAACTTGCCCGGAACCTTTCCGAAGTCCACACATAGTCGTCCAATATATCGATCTTTATGTCTCGACCATTTCGAGACTCCTCGTTATGTCCGTGATCATATCCGGAACTCCGAACTACCTTCGGTACATCAAAACATATAAACCTATAATACTGATCGCCACCGAACATTAAGCATGCGGACCCTACGGGTTCGAGAACTATGTAGACATGACCGAGACACGTCTCCGGTCAATAACCAATAGCGGAACCTGGATGCTCATATTGGCTCCTACATATTCTATGAAGATCTTTATCGGTCAAACCGCATAACAACATACGTTGTTCCCTTTGTCATCGATATGTTACTTGCCCGAGATTCGATCGTCGGTATCTCAATACCCAGTTCAATCTCGTTACCGGCAAGTCTCTTTACTCGTTCCGTAATGCATCATCCCGCAACTAACTCATTAGTCACATTGCTTGCAAGGCTTATAGTGATGTGCATTACCAAGAGGGCCCAAAGATACCTCTCCGACAATCGGAGTGACAAATCCTAGTCTCGATCTATACCAACTCAACAAGTACCATCGGAGACACCTGTGGAGCACCTTTATAATCACCCAGTTACGTTGTGATGTTTGGTAGCACACAAAGTGTTCCTCCGGTAATCGGGAGTTGCAGTAAACTAAAACGATCAAGTGCTAAGCTAACAGAATGGGTCAAGTCAATCACATTATTCTCCTAATAATGTGATATCAAATGACAACTCATGTCTATGGTTAGGAAACTTAACCATCTTTGATAAACGAGCTAGTCAATTAGAGGCATACTAGTGACACTCTGTTTGTCTATGTATTCACACATGTATTATGTTTCCGGTTAATACAAATCTAGCATGAATAATAAACATTTATCATGAAATAAGGAAATAAATAATAACTTTATTATTGCCTCTTGGGCATATTTCCTTTAGTCTCCCACTTGCACTAGAGTCAATAATCTAGATGACATAGTAATGATTCTAACACCCATGGAGTCTTGGTGCTGATCATGTTTTGCTCGTGAGAGAGGCTTAGTCAACGGCTTTGCAACATTCAGATCCATATGTATCTTGAAAACCGCTATGTCTCCCACCTAGACTTGATCGCGGATGGAATTGAAGCGTCTCTTTATGTGCTTGGTTCTCTTGTGATATCTGGATTCCTTTGCCAAGGCAATTGCACCAGTATTGTCACAAAAGATTTTCATTGGACCCGATGCACTAGGTATGACACCTAGATCGGATATGAACTCCTTCATCCAGACTCCTTCATTTGTTGCTTCCGAAGCAGCTATGTACTCCGCTTCACACGTAGATCCCGCCACGACGCTTTGCTTAGAACTGCACCAACTGACAGCTCCACCGTTCAATAAAAACACGTATCCGGTTTGCGATTTAGAATCGTCCGGATCAGTGTCAAAGCTTGCATCGACGTAACCATTTACGACGAGTTCTTTGTCACCTCCATAAATGAGAAACATATCCTTAGTCTTTTTCAGGTATTTCAGGATGTTCTTGACCGCTGTCCAGTGATCCACTCCTGGATTACTTTGGTACCTCCCTGCTAAACTAATAGCAAGGCACAGATCAGGTCTGGTACACAGCATTGCATACATGATAGAGCCTATGGCTGAAGCATAGGGAACATCTTTCATCTTCTCTCTATCTTCTGTAGTGGTCGGGCATTGAGTCTGACTCAACTTCACACCTTGTAATACAGGCAAGGACCCTTTCTTTGCTTGATCCATTTTGAACTTCTTCAAAACTTTATCAAGGTATGTGCTTTGTGAAAGTCGAATTAAGCATCTTGATCTATCTCTATAGATCTTGATGCCCAATATATAAGCAACTTGACCGAGGTCTTTCATCGAAAAACTCTTATTCAAGTATCCTTTTACGCTATCCAGAAATTCTATATCATTTCCAATCAACAATATGTCATCCACATATAATACTAGAAATGCTACAGAGCTCCCACTTACTTTCTTGTAAATACAGGCTTCTCCAAAAGTCTGTATATAACCATATGCTTTGATCACACTATCAAAACGTTTATTCCAACTCCGAGATGCTTGCACCAGTCCATAAATGGATCGCTGGAGCTTGCACACTTTGTTAGCATCCTTTGGATTGATAAAACCTTAAGGTTGCATCATATACAACTCTTCTTCCAGATATCCATTCAGGAATGCAGTCTTTACATCCATTTGCCAAATTTCATAATCGTAAAATGCGACAATTGCTAACATGATTTGGACGGACTTAAGCATCGCTACGGGTGAGAATGTATCATCGTAGTCAACTCCTTGAACTTGTCAAAAACCCTTCGCAACAAGTCGAGCTTTGTAGACAATAACATTACCATTTGCGTCAGTCTTCTTCTTGAAGATCCATTTATTCTCGATGGCTTGCCGATCATCGGGCAAGTCAACCAAAGTCCACACTTTGTTCTCATACATGGATCCCATCTCAGATTTCATGGCCAAAGCCATTTCGCGGAATCTGGGCTCATCATCGCTTCCTCATAGTTCGTAGGTTCGTCATGGTCAAGTAACATGACCTCCAGAACAGGATTACCGTACCACTCTGGTGTGGATCTTACTCTAGTTGACCTACGAGGTTTGGTAGTAACTTGATCTGATGTTACATGATCATCATCATTAGCTTCCTCACTAATTGGTGTAGAAGTCACAGGAACAGATTTTTGTGATGAACTACTTTCCAATAAGGCAGCAGGTACAGTTACCTCATCAAGTTCTACTTTCCTCCCACTCACTTCTTTCGAGAGAAACTCCTTCTCTAGAAAGGATCCATTCTTAGCAACGAATGTCTTGCCTTCGGATCTGTGATAGAAGGTGTACCCAACAGTCTCCTTTGGGTATCCTATGAAGACACATTTCTCCGATTTGGGTTCGAGCTTATCAGGTTGAAGCTTTTTCACATAAGCATCGCAGCCCCAAACTTTAAGAAACGACAACTTTGGTTTCTTGCCGAACCACAGTTCATAAGGCGTCGTCTCAACGGATTTAGATGGTGCCCTACTTAACGTGAATGTAGCCATCTCTAAAGCATAACCCCTAAACGATAGTGGTAAATAAGTAAGAGACATCATAGATCGCACCACATCTAGTAAAGTACGATTACGACGTTCGAACACACCATTACGCTGTGGTGTTCTGGGTGGCGTGAGTTGCGAAACTATTCCGCATTGTTTCAAATGAAGACCAAACTCGTAACTCAAATATTCTCCTCCACGATCAGATCGTAGAAACTTTATTTTCTTGTTAGGATGATTTTCCATTTCACTCTGAAATTCTTTGAACTTTTCAAATGTTTCATACTTATGTTTCATCAAGTAGATATACCCATATCTGCTCAAATCATCTGTGAAGGTAAGAAAATAACGATACCCGCCGCGAGCCTCAACATTCATTGGACCAGATACATCAGTATGTATGATTTCCAACAAATCTGTTGCTCGCTCCATTGTTCCGGAGAACGGCATTTTAATCATCTTGCCAATGAGGCATGGTTCGCAAGTACCAAGTGATTCATAATTAAGTGATTCCAAAAATCCATCAGAATGGAGTTTCTTCATGCGCTTTACACCAATATGACCTAAACGGCAGTGCCACAAATAAGTTGCACTATCATTATCAACTCTGCATCTTTTGGCTTCAACATTATGAATATGTGTATTACTACTATCGAGATTCATCAAAAATAGACCACTCTTCAAGGGTGCATGACCATAAAAGATATTACTCATATAAATAGAACAAACATTATTCTCAGATTTAAATGAATAACCGTCTCACATCAAACAAGATCCAGATATAATGTTCATGCTCAACGCTGGCACCAAATAACAATTATTCAGCTCTAAAATTAATCCCGAAGGTAGATGTAGAGGTAGCGTGCTGACGCGATCACATCGACTTTGGAACCATTTCCCACACGCATCGTCACCTCGTCCTTAGCCAATATTCGCTTAATCCGTAGTCCTGTTTCGAGTTGCAAATATTAGCAACAGAACTAGTATCAAATACCCAGGTGCTACTGCGAGCTTTAGTAAGGTACACATCAATAACATATATATCACATATACCTTTGTTCATCTTGCCATCCTTCTTATCCGCGAAATACTTGGGGCAGTTCCGCTTCCAGTGGCCAGTCCCTTTGTAGTAGAAGCACTCAGTCTCAGGCTTAGGTCCAGACTTGGGTTTCTTCTCCTGAGCAGTAACTTGTTTGCCGTTCTTCTTGAAGTTCCCCTTCTTCTTCCCTTTACCCTTTTTCCTGAAACTGGTGGTCTTGTTGACCATCAACACTTGATGCTCCTTCTTGATTTCTACCTCCACAGCCTTTAGCATTGCGAAGAGCTCAGGAATTGTCTTATCCATCCCTTGCATGTTATAGTTCACCACGAAGCTTTTGTAGCTTGGTGGCAGTGATTGAAGAATTCTGTCAATGACACTATTGAAGGAAATATGCCCTAGAGGCAATAATAAATTTATTATTTATTTCCTTATATCATGATAAATGTTTATTATTCATGCTAGAATTGTATTAACCGGAAACATGATACATGTGTGAATACATAGACAAACAGAGTGTCACTAGTATGCCTCTACTTGACTAGCTTGTTGATCAAAGATGGTTATGTTTCCTAGCCATAGACAAAGAGTTGTCATTTGATTAACGGGGTCACATCATTAGGAGAATAACGTGATTGACTTGACCCATTCCGTTAGCTTAGCACTTGATCGTTTAGTATGTTGCTATTGCTTTCTTCATGACTTATACATGTTCCTATGACTATGAGATTATGCAACTCCCGTTTACTGGAGGAACACTTTGTGTGCTGCCAAACATCACAACGTAATTGGGTGATTATAAAGGTGCTCTACAGGTGTCTCCGAAGGTACTTGTTGGGTTGGCGTATTTCGAGATTAGGATTTGTCACTCCGATTGTCGGAGAGGTATCTCTGGGCCCACTCGGTAATGCATATCACTTAAGCCTTGCAAGCATTGCAACTAATGAGTTAGTTGCGGAATGATGTATTACGGAACGAGTAAAGAGACTTGCCGGTAACGAGATTGAACTAGGTATGGAGATACCTACGATCGAATCTCGGGCAAGTAACATACCGATGACAAAGGGAACAACGTATATTGTTATGCGGTTCGACCGATAAAGATCTTCGTAGAATATGTACGAGCCAATATGGGCATCCAGGTTCCGCTATTGGTTATTGACCAGAGAAGTGTCTCGGTCATGTCTACATAGTTCTCGAACCCGTAGGGTCCGCACGCTTAACGTTCGTTGATGATATAGTATTTATGAGTTATGTATGTTGGTAACCGAATGTTATTCGGAGTTCCATATAAGATCATGGACATGACAAGGAACTCCGGAATGGTCCGGAGATAAAGTTTGATATATGGGATAATAGTGTTTGGTCTCCGGAAGGGTTCCGGAATTCACCGGAAGGGGTTCCGGGTGTTTCCCGAAATGTTTGGGTACGAGAACACTTTATTTGGGCCAAAGGGGAAAGCCCACAAGGTTTTTGGAAAGCACAAAAGGAAGTTTTGCAGAGTCCAGGGGCCAGACGCCAGGGTCCCTGGCGTCTGGGGTCCAGACGCCGGGAACCCTGGCGTCTGGCCCTGGAGTCCGAGAAGGACTCTTGCCTTTCGGGTGAAACCGACTTTGTGGAGGCTTTTACTCCAAGTTTCGACCCCAAGGCTCAACATAAAAATAGAGGGGTAGGGCTAGCACCCAAGACACATCAAGAAACACCAAGCCGTGTGCTAGTTTATCCTCCGTCATAATTTTCGTAGTGCTTAGGCGAAGCCCTGCGGAGATTGTTCTTCACCAACACCGTCACCACGCCGCCGTGCTGCCGGGAACTCATCTACTACTTCGCCCCTCTTGCTGGATCGAGAAGGCGAGGACGTCATCGAGCTGAACGTGTGCTGAACGCGGAGGTGACGTAAGTTCGGTACTTGATCGGGACGGATCATGCAGGTGTACGACTACATCAACCGCGTTGATAAACGCTTCCGCTTACGGTCTACGAGGGTACGTAGACAACACTCTCCCCTCTCGTTGCTATGCATCACCATGATCCTGCGTGTGCGTAGGTAATTTTTTTTTAAATTACTACGTTCCCCAACAGTGGCATCCGAGCCAGGTTTTATGCGTTGATGTTATATGCACGAGTAGAACACAAGTGAGTTGTGGGCGATACAAGTCATACTGCTTACCAGCATGTCACACTTTGGTTCGGCTGTATTGTTGGATGAAGCGGCCCGGATCGACATTACGCGTACGCTTACGCGAGACTGGTTCTACCGACGTGCTTTGCACACAGGTGGCTGGCGGGTGTCAGTTTCTCCAACTTTAGTTGAACCGAGTGTGGCTACGCCCGGTCCTTGAGAAGGTTAAAACAGCACTAACTTGACGAACTATCGTTGTGGTTTTGATGCGTAGGTAAGAACGGTTCTTGCTCAGCCCGTAGCAGCCACGTAAAACTTGCAACAACAAAGTAGAGGACGTCTAACTTGTTTTTGCAGGGCATGTTGTGATGTGATATGGTCAAGGCATGATGCTATATTTTATTGTATGAGATGATCATGTTTTGTAACCGAGTTATCGGCAACTGGCAGGAGCCATATGGTTGTCGCTTTATTGTATGCAATGCAATCGCCCTGTAATTGCTTTACTTTATCACTAAGCGGTAGCGATAGTCGTAGAAGCAATAGTTGGCGAGACGACAACGATGCTACGATGGAGATCAAGGTGTCGCGCCGGTGACGATGGTGATCATGACGGTGCTTCGGAGATGGAGATCACAAGCACAAGATGATGATGGCCATATCATATCACTTATATTGATTGCATGTGATGTTTATCTTTTATGCATCTTATTTTGCTTTGATTGACGGTAGCATTATAAGATGATCTCTCACTAAATTTCAAGATAAAAGTGTTCTCCCTGAGTATGCACCATTGCCAAAGTTCGTCGTGCCCAGACACCACGTGATGATCGGGTGTGATAAGTTCTACGTCCATCTACAACGGGTGCAAGCCAGTTTTGCACACGCAGAATACTCAGGTTAAACTTGACGAGCCTAGCATATGCAGATATGGCCTCGGAACACTGAGACCGAAAGGTCGAGCGTGAATCATATAGTAGATATGATCAACATAGTGATGTTCACCATTGAAAACTACTCCATTTCACGTGATGATCGGTTATGGTTTAGTTGATTTGGATCACGTGATCACTTAGATGATTAGAGGGATATCTATCTAAGTGGGAGTTCTTAAGTAATATGATTAATTGAACTTAAATTTATCATGAACTTAGTACCTGATAGTATTTTGCATGTCTATGTTTGTTGTAGACAGCTGGCTCGTGTTGTTGTTCCGTTGAATTTTAATGCGTTCCTTGAGAAAGCAAAGTTGAAAGATGATGGTAGCAATTACACTTACTGGGTTCATAACTTGAGGATTATCCTCATTGCTGCACAGAAGAATCACGTCCTGGAAGCACCGCTAGGTGCCAAACCTGCTGCAGGAGCAACACCAGATGTTATGAACGTCTGGCAGAGCAAAGCTGATGACTACTCAATAGTTCAGTGCGCCATGCTTTACGGCTTAGAACCGGGACTTCAACGACGTTTTGAACGTCATGGAGCATATGAGATGTTCCAGGAGTTGAAGTTCATATTTCAAGCAAATGCCCGGATTGAGAGATATGAAGTCTCCAATAAGTTCTAGAGCTGCAAGATGGAGGAGAATAGTTCTGTCAGTGAGCATATACTCAGAATGTCTGGGTATAACAATCACTTGATTCAACTGGGAGTTAATCTTCCGGATGATAGCATCATTGACAGAATTCTTCAATCACTGCCACCAAGCTACAAGAGCTTCGTGATGAACTATAACATGCAAGGGATGGATAAGACGATTCCCGAGCTCTTCGCAATGCTAAAGGCTGCGGAGGTAGAAATCAAGAAGGAGCATCAAGTGTTGATGGTCAATAAGACCACCAGTTTCAAGAAAAAGGGCAAAGGGAAGAAGAAGGGGAACTTCAAGAAGAACAGCAAACAAGTTGCTGCTCAAGAGAAGAAACCCAAGTCTGGACCTAAGCCTGAGACTGAGTGCTTCTACTGCAAGCAGACTGGTCACTGGAAGCGGAACTGCCCCAAGTATTTGTTTGATAAGAAGGATGGCAAGGTGAACAAAGGTATATGTGATATACATGTTATTGATGTGTACCTTACCAGAGCTCGCAGTAGCACCTGGTTATTTGATACTAGTTATGTTGCTAATATTTGCAACTCAAAACAGGGACTACGGATTAAGCAAACACTGGCTAAGGACGAGGTGACGATGCGCGTGGGAAATGGTTCCAAAGTCGATGTGATCGCCGCCGGCACGCTACCTCTACATCTACCTTCGGGATTAGTTCTAGACCTAAATAATTGTTATTCGGTGCCAGCGTTGAGCATGAACATTATATCTGGATCTTGTTTGATGCGAGATGGTTATTCATTTAAATCTGAGAATAATGGTTGTTCTATTTATATGAGTAATATCTTTTATGGTCATGCACCCTTGAAGAGTGGTCTATTTTTGATGAATCTCGATAGTAGTAATACACATATTCATAATGTTGAAGCCAAAAGATGCAGAGTTGATAATGATAGTGCAACTTATTTGTGGCACTGCCGTTTGGGTCATATTGGTGTAAAGCGCATGAAAAAACTCCATACTGATGGACTTTTGGAATCACTTGATTATGAATCACTTGGTACTTGCGAACCATGCCTCATGGGCAAGATGACTAAAACGCCGTTCTCCGGAACTATGGAGCGAGCAACTGATTTGTTGGAGATCATACATACTGATGTATGTGGTACAATGAATGTTGAGGCTCGCGGCGGGTATCGTTATTTTCTCACCTTCACAGATGATTTATGCAGATATGGATATATCTACTTAATGAAACATAAGTCTGAAACATTTGAAAAGTTCAAAGAATTTCAGAGTGAAGTTGAAAATCATCGTAACAAGAAAATAAAGTTTCTACGATCTGATCATGGAGGAGAATATTTGAGTTACGAGTTTGGTCTACATTTGAAACAATGCGGAATAGTTTCGCAACTCACGCCACCCGGAACACCACAGCGTAATGGTGTGTCCGAACGTCGTAATCGTACTTTACTAGATATGGTGCGATCTATGATGTCTCTTACTGATTTACCGCTATCGTTTTGGGGTTATGCTTTAGAGACGGCCGCATTCACGTTAAATAGGGCACCATCAAAATCCGTTGAGACGACACCTTCTGAACTGTGGTTTGGCAAGAAACCAAAGTTGTCGTTTCTTAAAGTTTGGGGCTGCGATACTTATGTGAAAAAACTTCAACCTCATAAGCTCGAACCCAAATCGGAGAAATGTGTCTTCATAGGATACCCAAAGGAAACGGTTGGGTACACCTTCTATCACAGATCCGAAGGCAAGACATTCGTTGCTAAGAATGGATCCTTTCTAGAGAAGGAGTTTCTCTCGAAAGAAGTGAGTGGGAGGAAAGTAGAACTTGATGAGGTAACAGTACCTGCTCACTTATTGGAAAATAGTTCATCACAGAAACTGGTTCCTGTGACGTTTACACCAATTAGTGAGGAAGTTAATGATGATGATCATGAGACTTCACATCAAGTTGTTACTGAACCTCGGAGGTCAACCAGAGTAAGATCCGCACCAGAGTGGTACGGTAATCCTATTCTGGAGGTCATGTTACTTGACCATGACGAACCTACGAACTATGAGGAAGCGATGATGAGCCCAGATTCCGTGAAATGGCTTGAGGCCATGAAATCTGAGATAGGATCCATGTATGAGAACAAAGTGTGGACTTTGGTTGACTTGCCCGATGATCGGCAAGCCATCGAGAATAAATGGATCTTCAAGAAGAAGACTGACGCAGATGGTAATGTTACTGTCTCCAAAGCTCGACTTGTTGCGAAGGGTTTTAGACAAGTTCAAGGAGTTGACTACGATGAGACATTCTCACCCTTAGCGATGCTTAAGTCCGTCCGAATCATGTTAGCAATTGCCGCATTTTACGATTATGAAATTTGGCAAATGGATGTAAAGACTGCATTCCTGAATGGATATCTGGAAGAAGAGTTGTATATGATGCAACCGGAAGGTTTTGTCGATCCAAAGGGAGCTAACAAAGTGTGCAAGCTCCAGCGATCCATTTATGGACTAGTGCAAGCCTCTCGGAGTTAGAATAAACGTTTTGATAGTGTGATCAAAGCATATGGTTTTATACTGACTTTTGGAGACACTACTGGAAACAGAGAATTTGCCATCAGTCATTTCTTTGCCATCTACCAGCGGATGGCAAAGAACTTCTTTGTCATCTGCTTACAAAAAATAGACGGCAAAGAACTGACAGATGGCAAAGAACCTGGTTGCCATCAGCCAGTTCTTTGCCATCTGCCAGCTGATGGCAAATAATCTTTGCCGTCCGCTGGCAGAAGGCAAAGAGGTGGGTGGGGTCCAGTGGACGCCGGTGCTGTAACAGCCTATCAACCCACCTCTTTGCCATCTGCCAGCTGATGGCAAAGAATCTTTTCCGTCTGCTGGCAGACGGCAAAGAAGTGGATGGGCCCAGTGGATGACGGCGCTGTAACGGCCCTCTAGCCCCACCTCTTTGCCATCTGCCAGCGGACGGCAAAGATTCTTTGCCATCTGCTGGCTGATGGCAAAGAGGTGGGTCTTTGCCCTCAGCTGGCTGATGCCAAAGAGGTGGGCCTTTGCCATGTGCTGGCTGATGGCAAAGAGGGGGGACTATCTCTCTCCTTGCTAAAAAAAAGCAAAGAGTGAAAAAAATAAAGAAAAGAAAACCCCCATCCTCCCTAAAAAAACCCCAGCCACCCCGAAATAGTCCCAGCCCACTCCCGTGCACGCTGGATAGGGTTCCCCGCCGCCATCACCGGTCGCCGCCGCCCTCACCGGTCGCTGCCGCCGTCGGTTTCCCCTACATGGCCGGAGGATAGGCCATCCCGCCGGTCCATTCCGCCCCACCGCGAGGGAGGAGACCGACCGGTTGCGCCTCCCCGCCGGGCGCCGCCCGCCACCCCAAGGATCAAGGCCGGCCGCGCCGGTCCCCGTCGGTCGCCGCTCCGGATCCAGGCCGCCCACCGCCCCGTCCCGAGCGATGCTCCCAAGCTAGGAGCGGCACCAGGACGACCACGCCCCCGAAGCCTAAACTGCAAGGTGAGCTCGTCCTCTGCTTCTTTCCTGTCCACGGCTTCTCTCCTGTCCCCCAATTGTCATTGTTCTTCCTTTTGCATTACACTGAAAGATCACTGTAAAATTGCATTGAGATTACACTAGAAATTCCCTGAACTTACAGTGTAATTACAGCATAAATACCCTTAAATTGCAGTGTAACTAGCCCTGAAATTACACTGTAATTGGCTATGTGATGTACCTGAAATCACACTAAAAATCCCAGTGATTTACGGAGTGATTATACCCCTGAAAAATACACTGTAACTACCACAGAAATTACACTTTAATTACAGTAAAAATTAGGAGTGTGATTGCCCTGAAAATTATAGTGTAATTAACCCTGAAATTACAGTGTAAATGCTGTAATTGAACTGTAGTTACACTGGAAAATGCACTGTGATTAGAATGTAATTACCCCTGAGTTTACACTGTAATAGAACTGTAATTACACTGTAAATCCTATGAATGTTCACTAGGTTTCAGAGATGAAATAAAACCAAATCTAAGATCATGGAAACAATCAGAGGGAAAACAGGAAAAAAAAAAGGAAGAAGTAGCAGAAACAAGACCATGGCAAGCCTACAAATGGGGACCATGAGATTCCTGCAAAAGGAAGAACAGCATATACTAGAGAAAGAAAGCAAAGGAAAAACAGAGAAGAGAAAGTTAAAGAGATGAAGCATTCAAAGAGGAAATGAAGTACTCTACCAGATGAGAGTAAAGTCAATAAGAAACGATCGAGTCTTAATTTGAGAGAAAGCATTGGTGATACTTATTTTGCTGTTACCAAATTTCCAGTGCTTTTATTTTGTTGTTAGCTGCAAATGAAAGAAGTACATAAAGATAAATGATGCCAAGATGAAAAAATACCAGTACATAAAGAACAACATATACCAGTGCTACTTATTTACAGTCTACATCTCTGTTAGTGCACTACAAAACCACTATAAAAAACCACTAGCCACCTAAAGAAGATTTCAATGCTTATAATGCACATCCAGTATGAGTTCCAAATCCATCTAAGAGGATTTCCACTGAGAAATGGGGAAGAATCGTATATCAAGCTACACACTCAAGGATGCGAAAACTAGGATACAAAAAAGAGAAAGGGCATGGGCTATAAATAGGAAAAACATTGCAAGCCCACTAAGATTTTTGTTTTGAAACATACACTTATAATTACACTGTAAATACATTGATAAATACAGTGAAAGTCTAATATGAATTACACTGTAAATCAACTAGCAATGACACTGTAAGTCCACTCACAAATACACTGTAAATCCACTCGCAGTTACACTGTAAATCCAGTCGCAAAAAACACTGTAAATCCACTATAATTAACTCACAAATACACTGTAAATCTAAGGCAGAAATACATTGTAAATCCAAAAAAGGAATTACACTGCAACCCACTGAGAATTAAAGTGTAAAACAACCGGGATTACGCTGTAAAATCTACTATCTAACCACTAGAAAATCACACTGTAAAATACGCTTAGTTGCACTGAAAATCCACTATGGACTACACAGTAAATCTCTGTACATCCAAATAGGAAGTACATTGTAAATGAAACACCAGAGATCAGGGTGACAAATACACCCAGTAAGTTCGAATTCTCTCAATATAGCATACTGCTACAACTAAACAAGCCAGCCTATGATTAACAACCGGCCGAACTTGAACAACAAACCAATTACGAGTTATGAGTAGGTCATATATTTTCCGATTTTGTTATGAAAAACATCATACATATTTGTGTTGATCGGGTGGATTTAAATGTGCAGTTGTTTCGTCGCTGCGAGGGTCTGGTGTTCGACGACCTCCCCGTGCGTTCAACGAGCTCTGCCCCGGCGTTCGTGGGTGAGCACAAATGACATCTCCTCCCCCAATCATTTGTTATGTTCCGGTCTTCGTGCCGATGAAAAATGCTAGTTGTAGGTAGATTGAATCATCAGTATGCGTGACCACTATGCGTCTCCCGTTCGAAAGGGTTACATCTATAAATATGCATGCATTTGCATATTTATAACCGTGATTCTTTCGAATTGTCTAACGTTATCCATGGACAACCCGAGTATGTGTAGATTGGGTTCGTTTTCCCATATGCTCTGCTCTGGATCCGATGCAGAATTTCGTCAGCGCCTCCCTGTTGTTCTCCGGGTACACATCCTCTTTGCTTATTGCGGAGACGTGTATCAGGAGAACAGTGGGGAGGTGCTGCCAAAATTTTGCATCGGATCCGGAGTAGAGCATGGGAAAACGAACCCAATCTACACATACTCGGGTGGGATTAGGACCTATCTTTACCTATTAGCGTCTAGGTTGCATGGACGTAATAAAACTGACAAACTCTATTAACTGATGAATATGGTTTGCTGAATTATGTATATATTTCTTGTGTGTCCAGTAGCTAGGCAAGATGAGTGATCGTGCGTGGATGTACACCGGTCACACTAGTCAGAAAGACATGACCCATGAATGGATAACAAAAACCAAGGGGTTTGTGAGAGTCGCATTTGCAAATGGACAGAGCCAATCCTGGTGCCCCTGTGTCGAGTGCGACAACTATCATAAGAGGTCAGAGTTTGAAATGATCAAACACCTGCAGAAGTGGGGTTTTACGCCTAATTATACGGTCTGGACATTTCATGGTGAGTCTGCCCAACGTGCCAGAGCTGAGGAGGGTCGTCGTCGCACCGACGAGCATGGTACCGGGATGGAAGACATGGTGGAATACTTTGATGATGCTCGGGATTCGGATGATGAGATGGAGGAATCTGCAAAGGCCTTCAATGATATGTTGGAGTCTTCAAAACGTCCTCTCCATGAGCACACTGAGCTTTGTCAGCTGGATGCCATCGCACAAGTAATGGCTCTAAAGGCTCAATTCAACTTGGGCAGAGAATGCTACGACGCGATGATGACACTATTTGGACGCTTTCTACCCAAAGGCCATGTAATGCCTGCAAACCTGTACCAGTCGGACAAAATCCTCCGTGTACTTAAGATACCCTATGAGAAGATAGATGCCTGTGAGAAAGGATGTGCCTTTTTTAGGCTTGAGTATGCGGACTTGAAGTATTGTCCCGTTTGCCAGTCTTCCAGGTATGTTGTGGTAGACAATGGTATGGGTGAGAAGAGTCAGACAAAAATCCCAGTTAATGTTCTTCGGTATATGCCAATCATACCAAGACTTCAACGTCTTTTCATGGTCGAAGAGACGGCTAGACAGATGACATGGCACAAATTGGGCAAAAGAACCGAACTGGATGCAGATGGGGAGCCGATGTTGGTACACACATCAGACGGTTTTGCGTGGAAGCGCTTCGATGCAATACATCATGCTAAAGCGGCAGATCCAAGGCATCCTCGAACCGCCGTAAGCACGGATGGGTTCAACGTGTTTGGTATGATGGCAGCCCAATACAGCTGTTGGCCTGTATTTGTCATTCCACTCAATCTCCCTCCCGGACAGATTATGCAAAGAAAGAACATTTTCCTAACATTGATAATTCCGGGGCCCAACTATCCGGGGAAGAGTATGAATGTGTACATGCAGCCACTTAAGGATGAATTGCAAGAAGCTTGGGATAATGGGATCAAGACATACGACGCCGCTACAAAAAAAACTTCCTAATGCGTGTGTGGTACATGTACTCGATGCATGACTTGCCGGCGTATGCGCTATTCGTTGGCTGGTGTGTGCATGGTAGGTTCCCGTGCCCCACATGCAAGGCAGCTCTTGAGTTTCGTCGGTTGCAGGCGGGTGGCAAGTTTTCGTGCTTCGACATGCATAGACAGTTCCTGGATCCTCGTCATAAGTTCAGAAAAGACAAGAAGAAGTTCATCAAAGGTAGAGTTGTCAAAAACTCTGCACCATCTACGTTGACAGGCCAACAGACCCTAGATCAGTTAAACGCTCTCGAGCCGGATCCAGAGCGTCCAGGGTATTTCAAGGGGTATAATTCGGAACACGCCTGGACTCACAAGACATGCTTGTGGGATCTGCCTTACTTTAAAGACCTCCTTTGCCCACACAACATCGACGTGATGCACACTGAAAAGAATGTCGGCGAGGCCCTCTTTGGTACATTGTTCGGCATAGAGGGGAAAACAAAGGATAATCCTAAGGCTAGAGTCGATCAGGAGGCTCTATGTGATAGACCGCTACAAAACATGCGACAACCGGAAGGAAAGAAGAACTGGGCAAAGCCAAAGGCATGGTTCAATCTTGGAAGGCCAGATATGAGGGAAATGATCCTGTGGGTGAAAAAGGAGTTGATGTTCCCCGATGGGTATGCAGCGAATCTAAAAAGGGGAGCGAGCCTTGAAAAATTGAAAATATTTGGTCTTAAGAGTCATGATTGGCACATATGGCTTGAGCGGGTAATGCCGGTGATGTTGCGTGGCTTTATCCCTGAGGATGAATGGCTAGTATTGGCAGAGCTGAGCTATTTCTTCCATGTTCTTTGTGCGAAAGAACTATCGCCTGGCTTGCAGAATCGTTGGTGCTACGCAACTGAGAGGATGCAGAAGACACTTCGAGCAAAATGTAAAAATAAACGTCGAATTGAAGCATCGATGGCCGAGGCATTCATTACTGAGGAGGCGGCAAACTTCGTGACAGCACACTATGAAGCCAAAAATCATCATTTGCATAATCCGAAGCCTCGGTACAATGCTGGCGACCCTAAAAAGGGTGGGTCCAACCTCAGCCTATTCAAAGGGAAGCTCACACCAGTCGGTGCTTATACTCCCTTATTGTTGGATGTCGACGAATGGCGGACCATTACATTGTATATCTTGAACAATCTAACAGAAGTTCGACCGTACATCGAGTAAGTTCTCGGTACATTGTTTCGCAACCTCTAATTCCTTTGAACTGCTCTTATTCCCGGATATTTGATACAGTCGATACGTCGCCAAATTCTCGTATGGAGCGGTGATCCAAAAGGATTCCATCGAAGAGTATGAGCTTCTGGCAATGCATGGACGCGGCTATCCCGGTTTCATCTCTTGGTTCAAACAAACGGTAATTTCCATTAGACCATTTCATTTCTTCGTCTATTTTCCGGCTAATGCAACAATCATTTTGTATTAAACTTGTAGGCTAGTTCAGAGTCTATGGACGCCGAATTGAGACAAGTCGCTAATGGTTTTGACTATAAGGTCCGTTCATTTGACAAATACGACATCAACGGGTATCGCTTTCGTACCTATGGTAAAGAGCTATCTATGGCCGACCGAAAGTCTACAAATTGTTGTGTCTCTGCTATCGGCGAAGGAGATACCGAGTATTATGGAAGAGTTGAAGCAATTTATGAACTTCTATTCTATGGTGCAAACCCACCGAACGTCGTAGTCTTCAAATGTTATTGGTTCCAGCCAAAGGAGACTAGAAGGACTCATGAACATATAGGGCTAGTCGAAATCAAACAAAGCACCCATTTGGATGTTCCCGATGTCTATATTACGGCTCAATAGGCAACCCAAGTTTTCTATCTACCGTGGGCCTACCAAAGTGATCCAAATCTCAATGGTTGGGATGTCGTTTATGAAGTGCCGCCACATGTTAGACCACCTCCCCCCAATGAAGAGGATTATGAACCTCACATTAACCCAGACACACATGAAGGAGAGTTCTTCCAAGAAACACGTCTTTCCAAAAAACGTTTCAAGAACCGCTCTACTTCACCCCAGAACATTGAAGTAGACAGCGACAGTGAATCCGAGCATGAGCCGGAACAAGAAGAGCTGGAACAACAAGAGCCGGAACAAGAAGAGGTTACTGCTGCGGATGACCTGTCAATGCTTGAACGATTACGTAAAGGAGGCCTTCCACATGTTGATGCATTTATTGATGATGATGATGAGCACGTCATTACTGATAGTGATGATGATGATGCATTTATTGACCCCGAAGCATATATAGATGATGAAGATTAATATTATAGTTCATGCTAGGTATTCCATTTTTTTATGTTCATGATGATGATACACTTAAATTATATACATATTATTATTCATGTCAGGTATTCTTTTTTTATGCTGTACTAATTTCGTTTACTCTTTGTCATTGCAGGTGTTGACAGATGGTGGGCATGGGTCGAGAGCGCTCTGAGGCTCCTTCCTCGGCGCGTGGTGGTAGGGGTAGTTCCATTCCACCCCAGACCCTCCGGAGAGCGCTAGATCTCAGTATGCAGACACCACCGGCGGTCGCTTCTTCTTTGGCCGGGAGAGGTCGGCGGGGGGAGAAGAAGGAGAATGCTAGTAGAGGTGGACGTGGCAGCGGGAGAGGTAGGAAGGCTGCCACTATGCCTTCCTCGCTGTCACCCTCAGCTGATTCACCTGACCACAGGACTGCTCCGTCTGAGATGGAGTCGCCTGAGGTGGACCCGTCTCGGACCCCGGTCCATGAGCCTCGGGCCGACGAGCCTCGGGCCGACGAGCCTTCGCCCCACGAAACTCCGGTCCCAGAGGCTCCGTCCCACGAGACTCTGGATCAGGCTACGTCACAGCCGAACCGATTGGGGGACTGGCCAGAGTCGAGTGGCCATGCTGATGGTGACGAGGGTGGCTATAGTTCTGATAGCTATAGTGAGAGTGAGCTGGTTGAGGGGGGCAATGTCTACCAGCATGGTGGTACAAAGCTCCCGCCCACCCCGGCGACCCCTGACCAGGGGTGGTTGATTACGCCTGATGGGGAGAAGTAAGTGCATTTACTCTTTTTTAACCTTTTGCCTTCATGTTTCTTCGAATATCTAATGCGTTAGCCTTGTCATACTGCAGGTCTTGGGAACACGGTCGTGGTGTCCGCAGGCCCAACACAGTCCTTGGTGTGATTTGTCGCCAGAGCTTCCCGGGATGGGTCACGTTGCCCGGTGAGGGCCAGGTTCCAGAGCTAGGAATGACCTGGGAGCACTACTTGGCTGCCCCGGCCCCGCCGGGGGAGAGGATCGGCGGTGTCGAGTGCCACACGGTGGCCGACGTTGTGATCCAGACGTTTTGGGTAATTTTTCCTCTCTCGTCTATGTTGTGTTTTCTTGTTTGATTGGCAACCCTAGTGATTGTACTGATCCGTGTTTTCTTGTTTGATTGCAGACCTTTTACAGGTGTGCTGAGGGACAGGAGGAGGCCGCGACTCGGGTTATCGAAGCCGAGTGCAGGCGGCTACTTCAAAACTGGCGGAACGGGGCTCGGACGCAGGCTACTCGAGACTACTTCGCCTCGATTGGTATTAGGATGTCCAAGTCGAAGTGCCGCACAAAGTATCTGAGTAAGGAGAAGTACATGAAGGTAATTACCTATTCTTAAGGCCTTGTATTTAGTTTCCTTGATTTGATTCGTAGGCGTAGCGCTCAAATTTCTCTTACTTAACTTAGGTGCCCCCGAGATGGTGTGCGGATAGGCTGGATTGTTGGGAGGCGTTGGTGGATGAGTGGTGCTCTCCCCAATGGCTATCCACCCACAACAATGCAAAGGATCGGCGTGGCAAAATGAGCGGTGTGCCACACCATCAAGGCAGCGTCAACCTATATCAGTACGGGGATAACTAGGTATGTGGTTTGCTTCATGATTCATACAAATTCAGTCTTCATGCTAGCTTGAGCCCTTAACTAATACTTTGTTCCTCTTTTTTAGGCGCGGCACAACAAGACGGATGTGCCAGAGCTGTTCGACCTCTATGCCATGGCCCATAGTGCCCCGTATAAGAAGGCGAAGGAATTCTCTGAGTCTGATCTTGATGATCCAAAGAACTTCACCAACCGCGCCTCCCACAACAAGCTCGTGAGGTATAGAGACGAGGGGAAGGCGAGGAAAGGGCCGGACTTTAACCCGAGCCAGCCTATTGATCCAGAGCTGGTGATGATATCTGGTGGCGGGAGGAACCATGGCTTGTTAGCCATTGGGGATGGACTGATACGTTGTACTAGCACTCTCCCGCAGATCAAGAGGCGCCAGACGAGCTCCGATCCTGAGATAAGGCCTCGTCCACGGCCAATGGATCTCGAAATCAAGGTTAGTTATACAGAATCAGATACCTTTCCTCCATTACATTATGTGTGCGGCCGTCGATGATTACAATGCTAAAGAGGAGTGGTGTTGCAGGCTGCTATTGAGGAAGAGAGAGCAAAGACCCAGGAGCTTCTGGCGGAGGAAAGGAGGCAGGCGGGGGAGAGGGAGAGGGAGATTGACGAGAGGACGGCTAGGCTTTTGGAGGAGGAGAGGAACCAGAACGACTTGGCTAACCGGGCCATATACGAGCTCTTCGCGGTAAGTTTCTTCTGCATATTAGCTAAATCATGCACGCAATGTTCCTTTGATTAGTAACTAATATGACTGACTCGTCAAAACCAAATGTGCAGTCCTTGTGCGAGAAGAACGGTCAGACCCCTCCGCCGATGCCAGTCATTGCTCCGGCGGACACAGTGAGTTTCATTTGAATGGACATTACTAATTAGTCTTCACATTTGAGTTGCATCATGCTAACGAGACATTGCAAATGATCTTTAATTTGGTGCAGCATAACTCCCGACAAGCATCGACGTCTGCCATTGGCGCGAGCAAGAACCCCGATCCTCCTCCGTCTGCCACTACCGCGAGCAAGAACCACGACCCTTCACCTACGGGTTGACGGTAAGTTTTGCCTAGTGCTTTGCTTAATTAGCTCCAAAATGACCTATTTAACCTAGGATAGCTTTAAAATGACATATACTTAGCATTTTTTCCTCCAAAATGACTTAATATGCTTAGCTAGCTCAAAATTGACCTATTTAACCTAGGATAGCTCTAAAATGACCTATACTTAGCATTTTTTCCTCCAAATGACTTAATATGCTTAGCTAGCTCTAGAATGACATAATATGCTTACGAAATGACATATTTTAGTTCTGAAATGACTTCATATGCTTAGCTAGCTCCAAAATGACATAATAAACTTATTAGTTCCAAAATGACCTTACTTAGCATTTTTTACACCAAAATGACTTAGTATGCTTAGCTAGCTCAAAAATGACATAATAACCATGCTTAGCTCCAAAATGACCTATTTTACAGATATAAGTTGCATCATAATAATCTTCACATTTTAGTTGCATCATAATAATCTTCTTCTTCTAGTCTTCTTCTTCTAACTTTCTTCTTTCCCATTTTGTAGATTTGCTTCAGATCACGGAAGCTTGGGTTGATGGAGTGCTTGTCTTTAGTTTTTGTTTTGACTTTGTGAAACTTGCTACCTATGATGAAACTATGTAATATTGATGAAACTATGTATATGTATGGATGAAACTTGCTACTATTGGTAACATGTGTTGGATATATTTGCGTTCATGACTATTGGTAATATGTGTTGAATATGCTATATTGGTCATATATATATATATATATATATATATATATATATATATGTTTGATTTTCTGTGAAAATGAATTGATATAAGAAAAAACAAAATTAAATGAGGCAATATAGGCACTTTGCCATCTGCTGGCAGATGGCAAAGAGCTTTGCCATCGGCTGGCAGATGGCAAGAGGCCACGTGGCAGCAACCTGTGAAGCGCTCATCTGGCCTATTTGTTCTCTTTGCCATCCGCCAGCATATGGCAAAGAGCCTGCAGCCTTTGCCATCAGCTGGCGGATGGCAAAGAGCCTGCAGCCTTTGCCATCAGCTGGCAGATGGCAAAGAGCCTACAGCCTTTGCCATCCGCTGGCGGATGGCAAAGCACGCCGTTAGCCTCCTAACATGGATAAGCCCGTTCCTCAGGCTTTGCCATCGGCCAGCTGATGGCAAAGGCTACAGGCTCTTTGCCATCTGCCAGCAGACGGCAAAGAAGCCTTTACCAGAGTTTATTCAGCCAGCCGTTTGCCATCTGCTGGCAGATGGCAAAGCCCTTTGCCATCAGCTGTCCGTGCCTTTGCCATCTGCCATGGCAGATGGCAAAGTGCCTGATTCCAGTAGTGAGAAGCTTGTATTTACAAGAAAGTGAGTGGGAGCTCTGTAGCATTTCTGATATTATATGTGGATGACATATTGTTGATTGGAAATGATATAGAATTTCTGGATAGCATAAAAGGATATTTGAATAAGAGTTTTTCAATGAAGGACCTCGGTGAAGCTGCTCATATATTGGGCATCAAGATCTATAGAGATAGATCGAGACGCTTAATTGGACTTTCACAAAGCACATACCTTGACAAAGTTTTGAAGAACTTCAAAATGGATCAAGCAAAGAAAGGGTTCTTGCCTGTGTTACAAGGTGTGAAGTTGAGTAAGACTCAATGCCCGACCACTGCAGAAGATAGAGAGAAAATGAAAGATGTTCCCTATGCTTCAGCCATAGGCTCTATCATGTATGCAATGCTGTGTACCAGACCTGATTTGTTCCTTGCTATTAGTTTAGTAGGGAGGTACCAAAGTAATCCAGGAGTGGATCACTGGACAGCGGTCAAGAACATCCTGAAATACCTGAAAAGGACTAAGGATATGTTTCTCGTTTATGGAGGTGACAAAGAGCTCGTCGTAAATGGTTACGTCGATGCAAGCTTTGACACTGATCCGGACGATTCTAAATCGCAAACCGGATATGTGTTTTTATTGAACGGTGGAGCTGTCAGATGGTGCATTTCTAAACAAAGCGTCGTAGCGGGATCTACATGTGAAGCGGAGTACATAGCTGCTTCGGAAGCAGCAAATGAAGGAGTCTGGATGAAGGAGTTCATATCCGATCTAGGTGTCATACCTAGTGCATCGGGTCCAATGAAAATCTTTTGTGACAATACTGGTGCAATTGCTTTGGCAAAGGAATCCAGATTTCACAAGAGAACCAAGCACATCAAGAGACGCTTCAACTCCATCCGGGATCAAGTCCAGGTGGGAGACATAGAGATTTGCAAGATACATACGGATATGAATGTTGCCGACCCGTTGACTAAGCCTCTTCCACGAGCAAAACATGATCAGCACCAAGGCTCCATGGGTGTTAGAATCATTACTGTGTAATCTAGATTATTGACTCTAGTGCAAGTGGGAGACTGAAGGAAATATGCCCTAGAGGCAATAATAAAGTTATTATTTATTTCCTTATATCATGATAAATGTTTATTATTCATGCTAGAATTGTATTAACCGGAAACATGATACATGTGTGAATACATAGACAAATAGAGTGTCACTAGTATGCCTCTACTTGACTAGCTCGTTGATCAAAGATGGTTATGTTTCCTAGCCATAGACAAAGAGTTGTCATTTGATTAACGGGATCACATCATTAGGAGAATGATGTGATTGTCTTGACCCATTCCGTTAGCTTAGCACTTGATCATTTAGTATGTTGCTATTGCTTTCTTCATGACTTATACATGTTCCTATGACTATGAGATTATGCAACTCCCGTTTACCGGAGCAACACTTTGTGTGCTACCAAACGTCACAACGTAACTGGGTGATTAAAAAGGTGCTCTACAGGTGTCTCCGAAGGTACTTGTTGGGTTGGCGTATTTCGAGATTAGTATTTGTCACTCCGATTGTCGGAGAGGTATCTCTGGGCCCACTCGGTAATGCACATCACTTAAGCCTTGCAAGCATTGCAACTAATGAGTTAGTTGCGGGATGATGTATTACGGAACGAGTAAAGAGACTTGCCGATAACGAGATTGAACTAGGTATTGAGATACCGACGATCGAATCTTGGGCAAGTAACATACCGATGACAAAGGGAACAACTTATATTGTGATGCGGTTCGACCGATAAAGATCTTCGTAGAATATGTAGGAGCCAATATGGGCATCCAGGTTCCGCTATTAGTTATTGACCAGAGAAGTGTCTCGGTCATGTCTACATAGTTCTCGAACCCGTAGGGTCCGCACGCTTAACGTTCGTTGACGATATAGTATTTATGAGTTATGTATGTTGGTAACCGAATGTTGTTCGGAGTTCCAGATAAGATCATGGACATGAAGAGGAATTCCGAATGGTCCGGAGATAAAGTTTGATATATGGGATAATAGTGTTTGGTCTCCGGAAGGGTTCCGGAATTTACCGGAAGGGGTTCCGGATGTTTCCTGAAATGTTTGGGTACGAGAACACTTTATTTGGGCCAAAGGGGAAAGCCCACAAGGTTTTTGGAAAGCGCAAAAGGAAGTTTTGTGGAGTCCAGGGGCCCGACGCGAGGGTCCCTGGCGTTTGGGTCCAGACGCCGGGAACCCCTGGCGTCTGGTCCTGGAGTCCGAGAAGGACTCTTGCCTTTCGTGTGAAACCGACTTTGTGGAGGCTTTTACTCCAAGTTTCGACCCCAAGGCTCAACATATAAATAGAGGGGTAGGGCTAGCACCCAAGACACATCAAGAAACACCAAGCCGTGTGCCGGCTACCCCATCCCCTCTAGTTTATCCTCCGTCATAGTTTTCGTAGTGCTTAGGCGAAGCCCTGCGGAGATTGTTCTTCACCAACACCGTCACCACGCCGTCGTGCTGCCGGGAACTCATCTACTACTTTGCCCCTCTTGCTGGATCGAGAAGGCGAGTACGTCATCGAGCTGAACGTGTGCTGAACGCGGAGGTGTCGTACGTTCGGTACTTGATCGGGACGGATCGTGAAGGTGTACGACTACATCAACCGCATTGATAAACGCTTCCGGTTACGGTCTACGAGGGTACGTAGACAACACTCTCCCCTCTCCTTGCTATGCATCACCATGATCCTGCATGTGCGTAGGATTTTTTTTTGAAATTACTACGTTCCCCAACAACTATCATCCGGAAGATTTACTCCCAGTTGAATCAAGTGATTGTTATACCCAGACATTTTGAGTATATGCTCACTGACAGAACTATTCTCCTCCATCTTGCAGTTGTAGAACTTATTGGAGACCTCACATCTCTCAATCCGGGCATTTGCTTGAAATATTAACTTCAACTCCTAGAACATCTCATATGCTCCATGACGTTCAAAACGTCGTTGAAGTCCCGGTTCTAAGCCGTAAAGCATGGCACACTGAACTATCGAGTAGTCATCCGCTTTGCTCTGCCAGACGTTCATAACATCTGGCGTTGCTCCTGCAGCGGGTTTGGCACCCAGCGGTGCTTCCAGAACGTAATTCTTCTGTGCAGCAATGAGGATAATCCTCAAGTTACGGACCCAGTCCGTGTAATTGCTACCATCATCTTTCAACTTTGCTTTCTCAAGGAACGCATTAAAATTCAACGGAACAACAGCACGGGCTATCTATCTACAATAACATAGACATGCAAAATACTATCAGGTACTAAGTTCATGATAAATTAAAGTTCAATTAATCAAATTACTTAAGAACTCCCACTTAGATAGACATCCCTCTAATCATCTAAGTGATCACGTGATCCATATCAACTAAACCATGTCCGATCATCACGTGAGATGGAGTAGTTTTCAATGGTGAACACCACTATGTTGATCATATCTACTATATGATTCACGCTCGACCTTTCGGTCTCAGTGTTCCGAGGCCATATCTGCATATGCTAGGCTCGTCAAGTTTAACCCGAGTATTTCTGCGTGTGCAAAACTGGCTTGCACCCGTTGTATATGAATGTAGAGCTTATCACACCCGATCATCACGTGGTGTCTCGGCACGACGAACTTTGGCAACGGTGCATACTCAGGGAGAACACTTGTACCTTGAAATTTAGTGAGAGATCATCTTATAATGCTACCGTCAATCAAAGCAGAATAAGATGCATAAAAGATAAACATCACATGCAATCAATATAAGTGATTTGATATGGCCATCATCATCTTGTGCCTTTGATCTCCATCTCCAAAGCACCGTCATGGTCACCATCGTCACCGGCGCGACACCTTGATCTCCATCGTAGCATCATTGTTGTCTCGCCAACTATTGCTTCTACGACTATAGCTACCGCTTAGTGATAAAGTAAAGCAATTACATGGCGATTGCATTTCATACAATAAAGCGACAACCATATGGCTCCTGCCAGTTGCCGATAACTTGGTTACAAAACATGATCATCTCATACAATAAAAATTTAGCATCATGTCTTGACCATATCAAATCACAGCATGCCCTGCAAAAACAAGTTAGACATCCTCTACTTTGTTGTTGCAAGCTTTACGTGGCTGCTACGGGCTGAGCAAGAACCGTTCTTACCTACGCATCAAAACCACAACGATATTTCATCAAGTTAGTGTTGTTTTAACCTTCACAAGGACCGGGCGTAGCCACACTCGATTCAACTAAAGTTGGAGAAACTGAAACCCGCCAGCCACTTGTGTGCGAAGCACGTCGGTAGAACCAGTCCCGCGTAAGCATACGCGTATTGTCGGTCCGGGCCGCTTCATCGAACTATACCGCCGAATCAAAGTATGACATGCTGGTAAGAAGTATGACTAGTATCGCCCACAACTCACTTGTGTTCTACTCGTGCATATAAAATCTACGCATAAACCTGGCTCGGATGCCACTGTTAGGGAACGTAGTAATTTAAAAAAAATCCTACGCACACGCAAGATCATGGTGATGCATAGCAACGAGAGGGGAGAGTGTCGTCCACGTACCCTCGTAGACCGTAAGCGAAAGCGTTATGAGAACGCGGTTGATGTAGTCGTACGTCTTCACGATCCGACCGATCCAAATACCGAACGCACGGCACCTCCGAGTTCAGCACACGTTCAGCTCGGTGACGTCCCACGAACTCCGATCCAGCAGAGCTTCGCGAGAGAGTTCCGTCAGCACGACGGCGTGATGACGGTGATGATGTTGCTACCAACGCAGGGCTTTGCCTAAGCACCGCTACGATATGACCGAGGTGGATTAGTGTGGAGAGGGGCACCGCACACGGCTAAAAGATCAATGATCAACTTGTGTGTCTATGGGGTGCCCTCCTCCCCCGTATATAAAGGAGTGGAGGAGGGGGAGAGCCTGGCCCTCCTAGGCGCACCCCAAGGGGAGTCCTACTCCCACTGGGAGTAGGACTCCAACACTTCCAAGAGTAGGAGTAGAACAGAGGGAAGGAGGAGAGAGGGGGAAGGAAAGGGGGGCGCCCCCCCCCCTCCTTGTCCAATTAGGACTAGAGGGGGAGGGGGCGCGCGGCCTGCCTTAGCCGCCCGTCCTCTTCTCCACTAAGGCCCAATAGGCCTATTACACTCCCCGGGGGGTTCCGGTAACCCCCGGTACTCCGGTATTTGTCCGAACTTGCCCGGAACCTTTCCAAAGTCCAAACATAGTCGTCCAATATATCGATCTTTATGTATCGACCATTTCGAGACTCCTCGTCATGTCCGTGATCATATCCGGGACTCCGAACTACCTTCGGTACATCAAAACATATAAACTCATAATACCGATCGTCACCGAACGTTAAGCGTGCGGACCCTACGGGTTCGAGAACTATGTAGACATGACCGAGACACGTCTCCGGTCAATAACCAATAGCGGGACCTGGATGCTCATATTGGCTCCTACATATTCTACGAAGATCTTTATCGGTCAAACCGCATAACAACATACGTTGTTCCCTTTGTCATCGATATGTTACTTGCCCGAGATTCGATCGTCGGTATCTAAATACCTAGTTCAATCTCGTTACCGGCAAGTCTCTTTACTTGTTCCGTAATGCATCTTCCTGCAACTAACTCATTAGTCACATTGCTTGCAAGTCTTATAGTGATGTGCATTACCAAGAGGGCCCAGAGATACCTCTCCGACAATCGGAGTGACAAATCCTAGTCTCGATCTATGCCAACTCACAACTACCATCGGAGACACCTGTAGAGCACCTTTATAATCACCCAGTTATGTTGTGACATTTGGTAGCACACAAAGTGTTCCTCCGGTAATCGGGAGTTGGATAATCTCATAGTCATAGGAACATGTATAAGTCATGAAGAAAGCAATAGCAGTAAACTAAAACGATCAAGTGCTAAGCTAACGGAATGGGTCAAGTCAATCACGTTATTCTCCTAATAATGTGATCCCGTTTATCAAATGGCAACTCATGTCTATGGTTAGGAAACTTAACCATCTTTGATAAACGAGCTAGTCAATTAGAGGCATACTAGTGACACTCTGTTTGTCTATGTATTCACACATGTATTATGTTTCCAGTTAATACAATTCTAGCATGAATAATAAACATTTATCATGAAATAAGGAAATAAATAATAACTTTATTATTACCTCTAGGGCATATTTCCTTCACTTACCATCATGAATTAGATTGATATCCTCGAAGGAATCAAAATGTTGATGATGATCACAACAAATTTTGTCGAGAGGCTCAACGACGAAGCAATCGAACAGCGACTGCATCAAACAAAAGGACTGCTACAACGAAAGATTATTGGATCCATGGATACGACACCAACTCGGAATCAAGCTTGATGTTCGAGGTGAACGATAAGACGAGGAAGATAGACGTAAGCTTAGCTCAGCGTCGAGAGTTGTGCTCAAGGAATAAGGACCAGGTAGCACAATTACAATCATTACGATAATGATATAGCCAATTAGGCTAGGAATGATGTGATCGAGTATCAAATTTGTAAGCAATGAAGAGTTCTAATACTTGTTGAATCGCAATGTGAACTCGATTCAGTTATCGGTGTCTTTGAGTGTTTAATAACTCAGAGCCCGTGAAAATTTTGAATAAGTGAGAATGTAGTACTTGATGAAGAACTCATAAGAAGTTATGCAGTTCTGTGATAATCTCGAGATACCAGGGGGTAATACTCGACGACAGATCAAAGTAGAGGTTCGACCGGGGTATTGATCCACAAAAGACAAGTGCTTAAACTTGCCCGAGAAATGGGATCAAAGAAGATGGTCGGAAGACTGAAACCAAAGGATATTATATCAAGGAAATAGTTATTATTACAAGAAGCTTTCATGATAGGATCTACATCGTGTCCATGGGCATGAACACAAAGTTTCAAGGTCGACTCCCACTTCCTCAATGCATAACCTTCCATTCACCTCTCATATTTTGAGAAGGACATTAGTTGTTGAAAGTTTTACCTGGTGCAATACCAGATAAGTATGACCCGTGAAAACTTTCGGGTTCACATAGATTAAGGAAGGCATAGGTTCAACCCATAAGGGCATCTTAGGAACATATACCACAAACTTCAGGAGTAATTTATACAAGCTCGAAAGCAGAGGATACAATTTACCAAAAGCATTATGTATCCGAGGGAAGGCTCACAAGGTTATTGAATATGAAGGATGATGTTGGATAAAATCAAACAAAGGATCTGCCGGTCCATAACGGAGCTGATGTGAGCATCGGCACACAACCAGAGGAAGTAACATTGCAAAGGCATTGGATTATAGAAACAACTGACTAATTCAGAGCTCAAAAGCAAAGGAATTATAATTTTCAAATCAAGGGCTCAGAAGCAAACGCTCTGATTAAGGATGGATAAGTTGAGCAGACTTAGGGGTACAATCGACGGTAATTTGATTGGTCGAGAACCATCTCCTGTTCAAAATGACATCTGAGCCAGAAGGATGAATTCTAGGATCTGATTAAGGATTGCGAACATTCGCAACATATTGAATCAAGGGACCCAAGATGATAAAGGCAAAGAACGTCAATGAATATTTCTAGGCCATTGGAATTAACCATAATGCAGGCAGACAAGAATTTCAAGAGCAATAGGCGGTTGTGGATTTTCGGAAGATTGAATGGTATTTCGAAGACTTTTGTCAAATACACGAATCAACTGGGGATGAGCGGATACTCGATAAGTGTGAGAAGTTATCCACAAGGGTATTCTTGTGGCAAAGAACTGTAAGGCAGTAGGCACAAAGTATTCTCGGAACAATAAAGAGAATTTCGGGGTATCTTGTAATAACAAGATCAACGGGTAATGATTGTATGAATGGCAAGTGTACGTGGTTACCCATAGGGGTTTATCGATGGAAGGAAATTGCAAAAGCGATGGCACAAACTCTCGGGAGAACATCGAAGAGTATCTTCGAAATCCTTCGGTGCATCAACTAATCATCTGGAGTAAGGGGCTCTCCGGGAGGAAGTAGTTACAAGAACCAAGAGTCAGAGTTAGTAAAAATCATTTAACCCGAATAGAAAAGAGATCAGAGTCCCAGAGTATAGACGAGGAGTAAAAGATCCTAATACCACCCAATAGCGGCGTGGGCCCGTAAGCCACACAGCCATGTTAGTAAAAGTTTTGCAATGACTAGACTCGACATCGGCCAAGGAGTTGGAAAGGGGGATTCCTACAGGCAGTCGGCTCTGATACCAACTTGTGACGCCCCTGATTCAATCGTACACTAATCATGCACGCAAATATGTACGATCAAGATCAGGGACTCACGGGAAGATAACACAACACAACTCTAAACACAAATAAGTCATACAAGCATCATAATACAAGCCAGGGGCCTCGAGGGCTCGAATACAAGTGCTCGATCATAGACGAGTCAGCGGAAGCAACAATATCTGAGTACAGACATAAGTTAAACAGGTTGCCATAAGATGCCTAGCACAAACTGGGATACAGATCGAAAGAGGCGCAGGCCTCCTGCCTGGGATCCTCCTAAACTACTCCTGGTCGTCGTCTGCGGCCTGCACGTAGTAATAGGCACCTCCGGTGTAGAAGGAGTCGTCGTCGACGGTGGCGTCTGGCTCCTGGGCTCCAGCATCTGGTTGCGACAACCAGGTAGAAAGGAAAACGGGAAAAGGGGGAGCAAAGCAACCGTGAGTACTCATCCAAAGTACTCGCAAGCCAGGATCTACACTACATATGCATGGGTATCTGTGTAAAGGGGCAATATTGGTGGACTGAACTGCAGAATGCCAGAATAAGAGGGGGATAGCTAGTCCTGTCGAAGACTACGCTTCTGGCAGCCTCCATCTGGCAGCATGTAGAAGAGAGTAGATGGTAAGTTCACCAAGTATCATCGCATAGCATAATCCTACCCGACGATCCCCTCCTCGTCGCCCTGTGAGAGAGTGATCACCGGGTTGTATCTGGCACTTGAAAGGGTGTGTTTTATTAAGTATCCGGTTCTAGCTATCATAAGGTCAAGGTACAACTCAGGGTCGTCCTGTTACCGAGGATCACGGCTATTCGAATAGATAAACTTCCCTGCAGGGGTGCACCACATTACCCAACACGCTCGATCCCTCTGGCCGGACACACTTTCATGGGTCATGACCGGCCTCGGAAGATCAACACGTCGCAGCCCTACCTAGGCACAACAAAGAGATCAGCACGCCGGTCTAAATCCTATGGCGCATGGGTCTGGGCCCATCGCCCATTGCACACCTGCACGTTGCGAGGGCGGCCGGAAGCAGACCTAGCCTCCCTAATACAAGAGCAGGCGTTCCAGTCCAATCCGGCGCGCGCCGCTCAGTCGCTGACGTCAAGAAGGCTTCGGCTGATACCACGACGTCGAGTGCCCATAACTATTCCCGCGTAGTTGGTTAGTGCGTATAGGCCAGTGGCCAGACTCAGATCAAATACCAAGATCTCGTTAAGCATGTTAATTGATGTAACCACGGCCGCCGACCAGGGCCAGGCCCACCTCTCTCCTAGGTGGTCTCAACCCGCCCTGTCGCTCCGCCACAAAGTAACAGTCGGGGGCTGTCGGGAACTCAGGCCCACCACTACCTGGATGGAGCCACCTGTCCTTTCAGCCCCCACAACGGAATCACTTGCGGGTACTCTACGAGCCGACCCGACTTTAGTCACCACCATGTATCATATAATATGTATGTAAGTATATACCCGTGATCACCTCTCGAGTGATCACAGCCCGGTAGTATAGCATGGCAGACGGACAAGAATGTAGGGCCACTGATGGAATACTAGCATCCTATACTAAGCATTCGGGATTGCAGGTAAGGGTAACAACTGTAGCAACAATGACGGGCTATGCAGCAGAATAGGATTAACCGAAAGCAGTAACATGCTACACTACTCTAATGCAAGCAGTAGAGAGAAGGAATGGGCGATATCTGGTGATCAAGGGGAGGGCTTGCCTAGAAGCTTTGTTGTACAGGAAGGAGGGTCGTCGGTGACGTAGTCGTACTCGGTGGCATCAGCGCCGGTCTCGGGGTCTACCGGGGAAGAAGAGGGGGGAAGAAACAGTAAATACGGATCAAACAAAGCATCACAAAACATAACGAGGCAATACACGGTGCTAGGTATGCCCTAACACGGTAGGAGGTGATACCGACGAAGGGGGGAAACATCCGGGAAAGTATCCCGGTGTTTCGCGTTTTCGGACAGATAAACCGGAGGGGGAAAGTTGTGTATTTGCTATGCTAGGGATGTGTGGCAGACGAACGGGTTGCGTATCCGGATTCGTCTCGTCGTTCTAAGCAACTTTCATGTACAAAGTTTTCCCATCCGAGTTACAGTTTATTTTCTATTAATTTTTAAAGTTTTAAATCATTTTCTAATTTATTATTATTAAATTAACTCGAAATTAGTATTATTGCATCAGCATGACGTCAGCAGTCAACAGAGGTGTTGACTGGGTCAAACTGACACGTGGGTCCCACTCGTCATAGACTATTTAATTAATTAAGAGTTAATTAGTCTAACTAGCAGATTAATTAGGTTAGGTTAATTAATCTAAATTAATCAAGTTAATTAATATATTAATTAGTTACTTATTTTTTAAAATCGTCCTTTTTTTAATATTTGTTTTGGGGCTGGGCCCGTTCGTTAGTGGCCTAGAGCCATAGCGGGCGTGCGGTCGCCAGCGATGCGGTTACGGGCGCACCCGTGCGAGGTCGAGCCCGTCTGGGGGCCGAGACAACCGGGGTGCGGCGGGGTGTCGGCGGCGAGTGGCACGGCAGCGTGGCAGTAGGGGGCTGCGGACGAGCGACGCAGGCAGGAGCCGAGCGCGCGTGCGCGCGCAGGCGGCTTAGCGAGCAGGGAGCGGGGCAGAGAGGGGTCGGGGCGCCGCGGTGCGCGGGCGTGCAGCGTTGAGCGAGCGCCACGGTGGACGGTGGCAGTAGTGGGCTGCGGCAAGGGCGCGGTGCAGGTGGCCGCGGCGATTGCATTCGTGGGCGCGCGAGAGTGTGCGCGCACGGGACGCGGCGAGCATGGCTACAGGGAGGACGGCGGGCGCGGTGACCTACGGGGGAAAGAGGAGGAGGAGGGGAGGACGGGGCTCGCCGAGCCCTGTAGTTGAACAAAGTGGGCTCGAGGAGGAGTCGGGGTTGGCGCGACGAGGCGGAGGAGCTCCTGGCGACGAGCAGCGACGGCGGGGTGTTCCGGCGACGGGGAGGCCTTCGGGCGATGGTGGACGGCGAAGGGTGGCCGCGAGGGCGAAGCAGAGGTGCGGAGGAAGAGCCGCGAGGAGGAGGCCGTGGGTTGGGGCGGCCTTCGGTGCCGGCGGGTGGCGGCCTCAACGGAGCGGGGAAGGCGGCGACGTTGGTGAGGTGTCGGGGACAAGCGGCGGCATCACGGCCTCGTCTGGGTCGTGCCCCCGATCTCGATCTAGATCGGGGGGCGGAGGGGGGAGAGAGGTGAGTGGGGGTGAAGTGGGGGCGACAGGGGGGTAGGGTTACGGGAGTGGGGGGTTATGGGGGGAGTGGCTGGCCGGTTGAGCCGACCAGGCGGCCTGGTGGCTTGCTGTGCCGAAGCCCAGTGAGGGGAGGTTCCTTTTCCTTTTTCTTTTGGTTCCTAATTATTTTAGGTTTAATAAAATACCAAAGTGGCACCTAAATTGATGTTACCAATTATGTCACTGCCACATTAACTTGTTACCCAAACTAAAATAGTTTTGTAATTATTTAATATTTATAAGCATTTAAATAATAGTTTTCGCTAATGTTTTATTCGCCTAGTAGTATTTAAATATTTTATAAAGGTGTGGTTTATCCACCATAATTACCCATGCATTATTTGTTTCACTTTGAACATTTTATTTTAATGTTTGAAACTTTTGTTGTTTAAATTGATTTCGAATTTAAATTTGAATCGTTTTTGAACTAACGCGAGATTAACAACAGTAATCGTGGTGACGTGGCATCATTAGCAGGGAATTACTGTAGCTTAATTATCAGGGCGTCACAGAAAGAGGGGCCGCGCCCCCTCCCCTAGTCCTATTCGGACGCCCTTTGGGGGGGGGGGCCACCTCTAGGCTGAGGCCCTCTCTCTCCCATAAGGCCCACTAAGGCCCATAACTTCCCGGGGGGTTCCGGTAACCCTCCGGCACTCCGGTTTTATCCGAAATTCTTCGGAACACTTCCGGTGTCCGAATAACATGGTCCAATATATCAATCTTTATGTCTCGACCATTTTGAGACTCCTCGTCATGTCCATGATCTCATCCGGGACTCCGAACAACCTTCGATACATCAAATCACATAAACTCATAATACTAATCGTCATCGAACGTTAAGCATGCGGACCCTACGGGTTCGAGAACTATGTAGACATGACCGAGACACATCTCCGGTCAATAACCAAGAGCGGAACCTGGATGCTCATATTGGCTCCTACATATTCTACGAAGATCTTTATCGGTCAAACCGCATAACAACATATGTTGTTCCCTTTGTCATCGGTATGTTACTTGCTCGTGATTCAATCGTCGGTATCATCATACCTAGCTCAATCTCGTTACCGGCAAGCCTCTTTACTTGTTCCGTAATGCATCATCCCGTAACTAACTCATTAGTCACATTGCTTGCAAGGCTTATAGTGATGTGCATTACCGAGAGGGGCCAGAGATACCTCTCCGACAATCGAAGTGACAAATCCTAATCTCGATCTATGCCAGCTCAACAAACACCATCGGAGACACCTGTAGAGCATCTTTATAATCACCCAGTTATGTTGTGACGTTTGATAGGACACTAAGTGTTCCTCCGGTATTCGGGAGTTACATAATCTCATAGTCAGAGGAACATGTATAAGTCATGAAGAAAGCAATAGCAATAAACTAAACGATCATAGTGCTAAGCTAACGGATGGGTCTTGTCCATTACATCATTCTCTAATGATGTGATCCCGTTCATCAAATGAAAACACATGTCTATGGCTAGGAAACTTAACCATCTTTGATTAATGAGCTAGTCTAGTAGAGGCATACTAGGGACACTCTGTTTGTCTATGTATTCACACATGTACTGAGTTTCCGGTTAATACAATTCTAGCATGAATAATAAACATTTATCATGATATAAGGAAATATAAATAACAACTTTATTATTGTCTCTAGGGCATATTTCCTTCAAAGCCTTCTTAACTGCCACATATCTCATCAACTTGCTACCCAGCAAGGTCATAAATTTTGAAACCACCATCACACACCTCTTTGGCATCTCTCCTGACTATAAGTCGCTACGTGTATTTGGTTGTGCTTGTTGGCCCAACCTTCGACCATATAATACATGCAAGCTTGCATTCCGTCCAAAGAAATGTGTGTTTCTTGGGTATAGTCCCATTCATAAAGGAATCAAATGCCTAGATGTTTCTACTAGCAGGGTCTATATCTCTCGTGATGTAGTATTCGATGAATCAGTATTTTCTTTTGAATCCCTTCATCCTAATGCCGGAGCACTTCTCAAACAAGCAATCCTTCTTCTTCCACCACATCTCCAAAACTCTGATCATGGGGGCGACAATTGTACTAATCCAACTGATGATCCTACTAGTAGGGCTGTGTCTCCATGTGTGCAGGATCATGAAGCAGAAAACAAAGCAGAAATTGGTGGAGAAAATGATCGATTTTTTGCAGAAAATGAGCCCATATTGCATGCACCAGAAGCGGACGAAGCTGGCGCAGAGCACGAGGCGGATCCGGAGTCACCTGGAACTCCTGTTCGCTTGACCGCCTCGGATGAGGCGCGCAGATACGTGCCGAACCGCGCGCCTGGTGGATTCCTCCCGCCGCGCCAATCGGCAGGCACCACGTCCCCACATGCGGATGAGCCGCACTCCGCACCGCGTCCCACACGCGGGCAGGCGACAGCGACATGAGATTTGGTGGGGTCCGCGTCGGGATCTCCGTCCCATGCGCGTGCACCAGCGACCAACGGTGGATCTTCTGCGGCTGTCTAGTCCAGTGGATCAGACACACCTCAGGCCACACAGTCGGGTTTGGGATCTGTTGTGGAAAGCGAATCTGAGAACTTTTCAAGATCCTTTGTGCCTGAGCCTTCTGCGCCATCTCCTGTAGCACGACCAGCATGCACACGTCGAAGCCAGCCCAACAAGTTACAACTTCACGTGTCATGACTCGGTCGCAAAAAGGTATAAGAAATCCAAAGCTCAGAACTGATGGTACTGTTCCATATGGTATGTTGTGTATCGCGGGAGAACCAACAAAATTGGAAGATGCACTTGGAGATCCAAAATGGAAAAATGCAATGGATGAAGAATATTCACCACTTATGAGGAACAAGACTTGGCATCTTGTACCAGAGAAAAGAGGTAAAAAATATCATTGACTGTAAGTGGGTTTACAGATTCAAAAGAAAATAAAGCTCGTTTGGTTGCAAAAGGCTTCAAACAATGCTATGGTTTGGACTAAAAGATACTTTTAGTCCTGTTGTCAAAGCTGCAACTATTAGACTTGTGTAATAGTGTTAGCTATTTCTTTGTCCAGGGGATGGATCTTGAGACAGCTAGACGTTCAGAACGCGTTTTTGCATGGTATTCTGGAAGAGCAGGTTTACATAAGACAACCGCCTAGGTATGTAGATAAGAAGGCACCTCATCATGTGTGCAAGCTTGATAAGGCATTTTATGGCTTGAAACAAGCACCAAGGGCATGGTACTCAAGGTTAAGCTCTCAGTTAAGGCGTCTAGGCTTTGTTGCATCTGAAGGCTGACACTTCATTGTTCATCTACAACAAGGCAAACATAACTATATTTGTATTAGTATATTTTGATGATATCATAGTTGCAAGCTCCTCACAAAGTGCTACTAATGCTCTTCTGCATGATTTAAGCTCAGAGTTTGCTTTGAAGGATCTTGGTGATCTACACTTCTTCTTGGGCATTGAAGTAAAGAAGATTCAAGATGGCATAACACTGAACCAGGAAAAATATGCCACTGAACTTCTAGCTCGTATGGGGATGAAAGATTATAAGCCTTCACCTACACCATTATCCTCTTTAGAAAAACTCTCAGCTTTTGAAGGTGATCCACTTAAGGAAGAAGAAATCACAAGATACAGGACTGCAGTAGGAGCCCTACAGTATTGACACTGACAAGACCTGATATTTTCTTTGTTGTTAACAAGGTTTGTCAGTATCTTCATGCACCCACTACCGTACATTGGACAGCTGTTAAAAGAATTGTACGGTATATAAAACATACTGTGAGTTTAGGCCTTCAAGTTAAATGCTCCAACTCCACTCTTGTTAGTGCCTTCTCTGATGCTGACTAGGAAGGATACAGTGACGACAGGAAGTCAACTGGAGGATTTGCAATATTTTTTGGTTCTAAGCTCATTTCTTGGAGTGCTAGGAAACAAGCCACAGTATCCAGGTCAAGTACTAAAACTGAATACAAGTCACTAGCTAATGCTACTGCTGAGATCATTTGGGTTGAATCATTGCTCTATGAATTGGGAATTAAGCAGCATCGTGTCTCATGTTTGTGGTGTGACAATCTAGGAGCCACATATCTTTCTGCAAACCCAGTATTTCATGGCAGAACCAAGCATATAGAAATTGACTTTCATTTTGTAAGAGAAAGAGTTGCAGAAAAGAAGTTAGACATACAATTCATTCCTTCCAGAGATCAAGTTGCAGACGAATTCACCAAAGCTTTGCCAGTCAAGCCGTTCGAGGAATTCAAGAAGAATCTTAATATAGGATAGTTGAGATTAAGGGAGGGTGTTAGAATTAGAGATATATTGTAATCTCAACTGTTTATCTTCTCTCTCTCCCGTAACAACTCCTATCTCTATCTCCTTGTAACGAACCTGAATCCTAGCGATCAGGCTTGACTTGTAAGCCACAGCGAGGGCTCTTCTTGCCATCGATCAATATAAACACACGCGGCTCTCTACGGAGAGTAGAAACGCTTCCATCTGAGAGTGATGAACAAATGGCTGCATGCCCTACAAGTAATGCTTGCAACACAAGGTCACTGACTCAAGGTCAGCGTAGAACTTCATTGTACGATTATACACGTAGGTGAGATGATTCTCGCGGAAACGTACGTTGCCAAGTTTCTACAGATTGGCATTTGCTATTCACCAATACGCATGCATTATTTTGTTTTTTATTCAAAAAAAAGACCAAGGACAGCTTTTCATAAGTTGCAAAATAGTGGGTGCATACGTATGTGCGCTTGAGTTCTAGAAATGCACCGTATCCTTCATATGTAGTTCGATTAGACCTACTACTGAACTACAAGAGTTGTCGGGGTACTAACGGTAATCCATTTCTGAGCCCGGGCTCAGCTGCATCTACCCCGACAAAAAAAAATCAAAACAAATACTATAAAAATTCAAAAAATTCTAAAAATTTTTGTGTGATAGATATTTTGATGCGTGAGGTTCGCTTCAATTTTCAAATCATTTCGACATCTGAGCAGCACTCGGTAAAAAAGACAAATCCGGGGTCTGTAAAAATGTTTACTGTTCACGCACTGTTCCGACCCGATTTGTCTTTTTTGCTGAGAGCTGCTCAGATGTCCAAATGATCTAAAAATTGAAGCAAACCTCACGCATCAAATTATCTACCACACAAAAAAAATGGAATTTTTTGAATTTTTTTAGTATTTCTTTTGATTTTTTTACTGACTGAGTGCAGATGAGCCTGAGCACCGAAACGCCGCACTCAAATACTAACACATTTTGTTTTGCTGCATGTGCATGTACAAGGGGTTGTTTTTATTCATAGATTGACCTCTGGACAAGAGGGGGGCCGGGGAATACAACATGAGAGTAAAAACATTCTTGTTCTTTATGGAGAGGGATGGCTTGAAGACCAAACTTGGTGATATGCATCATGCATGCATCTGGAGTGTGGAGTGTGGATTCTGCCCTGCCGTCGGTCGGCTGCGACAAGTCAATACTAGTGAGGAATCCATTCTCCAACAACCTTCCTTTGCAGTTTCCGGGAAAGAAATTAAGAATGAAGCAATCGATCCAAGAGGAAGAGGAAGAGGCAGAGGGGCCATGGCAGAACATGGAGATAGATCTCTGTGTGGACTGGAGTGGGGTGCAAGCGATTCGTGCATCCCAACTCTCCTTCCCTCGTGTCGTCTGCAACCCCACACTCCAAATACGTACGTACATCTAAGAAGCAAGCAAGGAAAAAGGAGGAAAACCTTACCTAGGACTACGAGTGACCTGGAGGGACACACGGCGTGCTACCGACTTGAGCAAGGCGGTGTGCATGCATCGCGGTTTACATGTACCCTCCCTCTTCCTGTAGGGAAATAGTGAAAAATGGACAAAACTGACTTTTTTCCAAAGTTCAACACAAAATGGCCTCATTCTGAAAATATTTCACAGAGTGGCTCTTTTGCATAACGCCCGAGCCTAGGGCATCATGCTAGATAGCATGACACCCTAGCCCGGGGCGTCATGCTACATGTCACAACCATGACGCCTTAGTTCGGGGGGTCATGCTCTTTAGCATGGCGCCCCAACCAGGGGGTCATGCAAAAGAGGTCTATTTTGTGAAATATTTTCAAATTAAGGCCATTTTGTGTTGAATTTTCAGAAAAGGGCCAGTTTTGTTTATTTTCAACAAAAATAACTCAATAAGCAAAGTTGTTCTCTCTGCATGCGCCGACGCCAACGGCCGGCACCGATCCATCAGAATGCATGAGCCAGAGCCAGACTGAAGCCGGCCGTCAACACCAGACCCACAAACTCGCCATCCAAAAAAGTTAAAAAAAATATGTTTGACCGTATTTATACAATAATAAACCGAATATTTATGCCATCAAATTAGCAGCATTAGATTTATGATAAAATATATTTTCGTCATATACCTATTTGATTTCACAAGTATTGATATATTTTTGCATAAACTCGATTAAACTTTGAGATAGTTTAACCCTTCAATAAAGTTGAAAATATACTCTTTCAAGAACGGAATGAAGAGAGTATATTACAGTACGTCGCAGGTGCACGATCACGATGGTTGGGGCGAGAGCACACACCCATTAAGATGGATGTGTACGGCGAATCAACCTGTGGTTGAGATGGTTAGATGGACAGTGGTATCCCCAACCCATCTGAGTTTAAATCCTGGTGCTCGCATTCAGCGGCGAATCCAAAAAGAAAATGAAGGGGGGGCTCAAAGTTAATATACCAATCCCTTTGTCCAAAGATGCTCAAACTTTCCCAGATTCACAGTAGTTATGTAGCATTTACAAGAGTTTTCTCAGATTTTTTCGAAGTAGTCAAATTTTGAGGTAAAAATTGGTATGGTCAATTTAAACAGCCAAAAGGTGCCAAATATGAGCTCAAAACGACATGATATTTTACAACACCAATACTAGTAAGTAGTAACACATTTGGTCATACCACAAACTTTCGATTCAAAAGCATACAATTCACACAGCAATAGATAAAGTACTACAGAAGCAACAAAAAGAAAGACGAAACCAATGATGCCGGTTTTGCTTCTAACCAATGCTACTGTAGAACTATATAGATTATATGCTTCAGATCCCAAACGCCATGCCATCTGTCCAAAAGTAGCTAGTTTATTGCGACAAAACAGTTGCATACAAAGTTGAGTATTAGAACTAGAAAAGAAATGAGATGTACCTCTTAAGCAATCACATTATACTCACGAGGCAAGTGAGCTTTCCGATCACTCTTTCTCTGGAATTGTATCATGATCTGATCATCATGAATACTTTTGAATATCCTTTTCTCACAATAGCACACCATTAAGTCATTGAGCCAATCATCCGAGATCTTATTGCGCAAATCTATTTTGATGATCTTCATTGCTGAAAATATTCGCTCAACAGATGAAGTTGCCACGGGGAGGATCAATGTCAACTCGATGAGGCGATATACTGTTGGGAAAGTTGCATGTTTTGTTGATTGAACCATCAACTGAGCAAGGGTGGAAACATCCGAACATCCATTAAATTCCTCACTTCTCCTGATATTTCTAAGGAATCTTGGAAGGTCAATTCTAAGCAACAACCGGTCAGTTTCTATAAAATCATCCGCATAAATTTCAGCAAGCCGGATAAGTTTGTCAACATTAAACTTTGCAAAGTTGTTGGCTGGATTAAAACAGGACATGCAATCCACTAGCTCAGTGTTAATTTCATTGAACCGATGGTTCATCTCGGTCATAGTTGCATCAATAACAACATAGAATATGCTATGAAATAGTGATGTCGAGTCACCTTATTTTTAGTGTGGACAATGCCATGTTCCTCACAGAAGATCTTGGCTTGGCTGCATAATGACTCATATCCATTGTCCCTCATATCTTGCAAAGTTTCTTTCACATCCGAGATCAAATGCATGGCTTCAACAACATCATGTTTCTTCCTTTGCAAAGCTTGTGATAGCATATTTGTGGTTTGCAACAAGTTTATTAAGAATAACATGATAAACACAAATTGGAAACATTCCATCTTTATGATCAAACCTGGAGCTCCACCTTGACAAGTGTGTTCTCGTGCATCGTCAACCACGATTGCTAGCACATCGACCACTGCATTCCACATTGTGTAAATACAAAGCAAGGTTTTAAGATGTGAGCCCCAACGAGTAGCTCCTGGTCTAGAAAGGTTAGTTTCTTGATGTAACCCAGTTCCAGCTATAATCTTACCATGCTCCATCAATTTCATCAAATCATCGTGATGCTTTGCAAGTAATGCATCTTTTCTCTTGGAAGATGAACCCACCTGAGTCACTATCAAGGGGAGATAATTGAAGAAATCAGCAGTAAGCTCTTCTATCAAGGGGAGATAATCTCCGGATTGTACCATCCAATGTGATTTCAAAATTATGCCCTTCAGCTTTGTTTCTTCCTTTCAACAAATCAGCTCTTCTAACTTCACTTGGAATTTCAGGGGCATAATCTTCTATTGGTATTCGATCTGCCGGATCACCAAAAATTTGACTTGGGTGAAACTCTTGGATAAGAAGCCTAGGTGTTGGTGGTTGGTTTGTGCTCTCATCAATTTGGGGGTTGGTGCTCTCGATTGAAGGGGGTAGTGCTCTCGTTTGAAGGAGGGATAGTGCTCTCATCTGTTGTGGGATTGCTGCTCTCAATTGTTGGAGTAAGAGGGTTCAAGTTCAGAATTTGTGTTGCTGCTGGTTCAGAAACAACAACATGGGGGGTGTTCGAAGTGCTTGCAAACCAATTGTGCAAAGTCTTTCTTTCCATTTCTACAAAAAAACATAGAAATAACTCACATATTATGAATAGAAGCCCAGGCCAACACTATGCTACTGGATTTCTGCAAAAAACAATGGTATGAGCAGCGTTGGGTAGGAGAAAATAACCTCTGAACTGGACCTGATGAGCCAGTTCCCCGAGCAGTCGATCCCTTGACGCAGGGCTCTGCGGACGGCCGGTGGGCTCCACGAACGCTGGTGAGGTCCCAACGGCTGGCTCCGGCGGCGTCGGTGGCGCCCTGGCTGTGTGCTCCGTCGACGGCGTCGCGGCGTACCGTCCTGCTCTTCGTGGGCGTCCTCGCGGCGCGCTCTCCGTGGACGGCGTCACGGCGTGCTCTCCGTCGACGGCGTCGCGGCGTGCTCCGGCGGCGGCTAGGGTGCGGTGCGGTGCGGCAGAGCTGGGGCTGGATGAGGCGTCGAGATGTGTTGCAGGCTTGCAGCATGCTCGAATTGGTGCTCGAGACCAGCGTTTACAGGGGTTGGGCTGACTGCTGAGCAGATGGGCCTGTATTTTCTAGGCTGGGCTGCGCTGATGAGTAGTAGTAAAAAAAATTGTTTGATTTTGGAGGGCAGGCTTGAGCCCATCCAAGCCTGCCCCTTGGATTCGCCGTTGCTCGCATTATTTCTGGATTTATTTCAGGATTTCCGGCGATGCGCTTTCAGTGGGAGGAGACGTTCCTGTCAACGACGAGGCGTCTATGATGGCTTCGTAAATCTTAAGATGATATGCCGGCTCAGTCTCTTGAAGATGCTCATAGGGGGTAGGGTGTGCGTGTATGCGTTCATAAAGGTGAGTGTATGCGTTTGTATATAAGCGTATCTGTGCTGATGGTAAAAGAAAAGATGGGTGTGTACGTCGGCAGCAGCAATGATATCGCTGTATATCTGCACGCACGCACGACTCGCCCAGAAGCGGTGGTTGTGGTGGGGGATCAACACGTACATTAGAGACACCACCCCCATCATCGCACTGCATTTTTTAGACCGGTGACGTGACAGACAGTGAGTAACCACCGCCACCACTTCCTTCCTCTTGATTTGTTCGCGTGTGCAGGAGGACAGGCAGCCTTTTCAAGTACACACTTTCATCTCCACTTCCATTCATCCACCACATGTATGTTGGGCTTGATTATATATCCCGTTTTTCTTGTACTTTCGCAATTGAAGTACACTCCTGCATCATCGTCTTAGAAAGAAAATTTCATGAGACAAGTCGCTCGGCCCAGGCCTCAAAGTTAGTAGTACCGCTATCCAGTGGCGAAACTATGTGTAAGCCGTGGGGTCAGCCGACCCCACAGCTTTTTTGAAAAAAAAAAACCTATAATCACTGTTCATTACTGTTCATCATGAAGAAAAAATTCATAAAAAATACAGTTGACTCCACAGATTATTTTGGCTGGCACCGCCGCTGCCGCTATCCGGCGGATAAAGTGTCCTAGAAAGAAAACCCATTTTAAGGATGACCTTTTCTTTTCTACGGAGGACAGCAGGGGCAGCTGCTATGCGTTATCTGGTTGATAACATTTTTTTTTTTGAAAGAACACGGGAGAACCACGCTTTCGATTGATAGAAGGAGCAGCAGAAGAGTGCCAACTGTATAGAGGGTGGCCGGAGGCCGACCAGAGAAGAACAAAAATGAAAGTGAAAGAAAAACGGGGTGCGCGGACCCCAGGCTAAAACTTTGGCCTTGTTTGTTTCGGATTCTGAGACCAGATTCAGCTTTGTCGGTGAAGCCGAATCTAGGATTTGAAACAAATAGCTATTTGAAATCAGTTTTGTCAGTGAAGCTGAATCTGGATTTAGACCTTTTTAATGCAATTTTCTGAAGCATCTCAAAGTGTAATTCGGTGGCGAATTAGCTTCGTCACTACTGAAGCGAATCCACGGGTGATTAAAATCCAAGCGAAGCTGAAACAAACAGGGCCTTAGTCGCACCCTTGCACACATTCATGAGATACCCGCTAAATATCACAAAAAAAGAAATTTTGTTCGCCCCGCCTAAAAAGAAGAAGAATAAGCAGGGCATGTGTTGTGTCTGTATGTGACGCAGCTTCAGCGTGGCTTCTCTAAGGACGCGTGCAACCATTAGTTAGCTGCAGGTTGAATAATCCGTACGCAGCATCCTAGGAACAACCTGGGAACGAAACAGAAATTACAAGCGTGTTGCTTTGAGATTCTTTCTTTGACCAGGCATTCACTTTAGATTCTTTTTTATTATACAGTATATCTGAAAAGCCGAACTCATAATCTGAAATCTACGCCAGCAATTGGATACTGCTACTACTACCTCCATGTCTGCTGTTCAACGGAAAATAGGGGAAAAGGCAGGTTGAATAATCCGTACGCAGCATCCTAGGGGAATCTGCGCGCGCGCGCACACATATATATATTGAAGGCAGTGACGTCACCTAGCCGGCCTCCTCAAATCAGCCATATATGTCCCGGACACGCCTGCCATGTCGGAATCCGACATAAAGGACCCGTCGCAATGTAGGGTAACGCAGCAGAAAACAAAAAATTTCTGACCTACGCACCAGCCCAGGACCACTATGGAGACTGCATGCATGGTTTGATCTTTTTCGTTACCGACTCGTAACGCAGCGGGAAGTAGAGTCAATGACGATCGGCGGTGCAGATCTCCGCAGCTAGGATTTACAACCTCCCAACCGCGAGGATGTATACCCTCATCTGCTCCTCAGACAGCCCTCCAGGAGGCGGTCGAACAGCCCCCCCGGGCGGTGTCGCGGACAGCCCTTCGGAAGGACCTTCGAAACTTGAACGGTCACACGGACAGCCCTTCGGGAGGCACTCACGAACTAAGACCGAAACTATGATCTCTCTACAGAGTTGCACACATACGGTGTCATCTATCCGGCAGGGCTTCGCCGTCCAGAACTAGTTCCTGCCGGAACCCAGACAGCCTTACGGCTCTACGAAACTCTTTTCGTGGGAGGGAGAGAAGAAGCCAGATAATGCATGGCATGTGTATGAGAGCAAGGGATGAGTGTGGAGGGCTGCCCCTCCACCTCTATTTATAGGAAATCCCAAGGGGGTAGGGTAGTTTCACAAAAAACCCAAAATGCACATGAATGAAGTCCTTCCACAAGGACCTAGGAGTGAAACCAAGGAACAAGAGGGTCCCCAAGGGGGGATACCTCATGTGGCCGGCCACACCCCCATGAGGGGCCCAAAAAATGGCTCCTATCCATCCATGTCATCCCCAAGATCTTTTGGAGCAAAGCCCCAAAAGGTGGCTTTCCATAAAGTAACCATAAAGCTGATTTTCACTATTCACGACGACGTTTTTCAGCGTCTGATCGAACTGAAAATATTTATGTGGGCTAAGAACATTTCCAGTACCCACTAAAATGATTTTCAACGCGTTCCGAAACAATTCCGGTTTTAGTGATTTTCATCTGCGAAACGCATCTGAAGTGGCTCCGGCAGCTCCGGAACATTTCCGGTTTTTATCTCAGAAAATTCCAAAAAGCTTCCAGAATGATTCTGGCATCCTCCAAGAATTATCAGGCATGTGCCGAAACCAATTTGACTTGATGGTGTATCCCGAAACAACTTTTCGGTATCATCGAAACTTATCCGATGACCTCTCTCTGCGGTACGATTCCGCTGTCCGAAACTTTTCGGTGTCCGAAACTTTTTCGGTGATTTTCTCTCAGACTCCCTGTCTAGTATTCAGCAGATAGATGACCCTTAAGCGTGTGACCCTATAGGTTCGGTGAAGTATAGACATGACCCGGAACCCCTTCCGATCAATGATCAACATCGGAGCCGTGGACACCCATATTGACCCCTATACCCACACGAATAAATATTCGAGTGAACCTCCAGTTGCCGTGTGCTATTCCTGTTGCTTCGTGATATGTTACAAATACCCGAGGTGAGACATGTTGGCATTCCCGTGGATCAACAACTTGTCCACTATGCTAGTTACCTCGTTACTGGTATTGTTCTCTTTTCTCGTTATCGTGTTCCGGCATCCCCGTGATCAAATCACAAAGTGTCTGGCCAGACGATGATGGATACCGTAACACCGAGAGGGCCCAGAGATATCTCTCCATCGTCGGAGGAGCAAATCCCAATCTTGAGCTATCAAGTTACTTGACACACTTTTCCATGAACCCGTAAGCCGCCGTAATAGCCACCCATTTACGGATGACGTTTAACAAACCCCAAAGTTCATGAAGCAAGCATGAAGAAACTCGATACTCTCATGGTCTAAGGAATCATGCAAACATTAACCATCTATGTGTTATGTACCAATAAACTTGTGACGAATGAATCTCATAGCATAACATCATGCCGGGTCGATTCAACACAAATGTTCTCTTAACATTATGCCCTCAAGGTTGCTGACATAGACATGCCCATGATCAGGAAAACATAACCATCATGCAACACTTGAGCTAGTCTTAGATGCCAGACTAGGAATACATTTTACCGTTTATTATTCCACACGTGCATATGAGTCTTCCTCCGAGCCTCGTGGTTATTGCAGACTCGAGAACCATAGCAGTTATAGCATGGAACATAAACATAATTATGAACTCGGAGATAAATAATATCATTTATTATTGCCTCTAGGGCATATCTCCTACAGACTCCCACTTGCACTAGAGTCAATAATCTAGTTAATGCTAATGCACTTTACACCTGTGGCACACCGGTGTAAATATGCTTCGCTTGTGGTATAGCCTGATGTCCAACGGATCTGACGACTTCAGTTCCGTTTGTATCTTTGCATGTCCTCGCGTTTTCACGTTTTCACAAAATTCATATTTTTTGTGGACTTGGCTTTGTATGTATGTGAATCACAGGTCGAACCTGGATTCCTCAGACTGAGTTTTGGAGCAACTACCTGCAGTAGTGTCCCATTGTCAAAAGCCATCTTGGAACTATACTAAGTTCATGAATGAACTATATGATTCAACATCTTCTTTGTCGCTTCTAAAGCGTCAACATACTTAGCCCTTGTTATAGAATTCTCCACAGTAACTAGTTTGAACAAATTCCAACTAACTGTGCCACCACATTGTGTGTTACACAAAACCCTTAACTTAAATCGAAAATCGCACGGTGAAAAGATGAAGACTATCGATGTAACATTTTACAACGAACTCTTCATGATCTCCGCTTGCAAGAAAACATATCATCAGTACTTACTCTAGTACTCAATGACATCTTTCACTGTTGTCCCACGATCAGTACTTTGATCACTTTAGTATCCATACTCGCAACACCTTGGGAGTATCGGACATATCTGGTTGTTTTACATACCATGGAATACATGATTAATCCAAACACAAAAGTGTGTGGAATCTGCATCATGTATTTTACTCATCAGTGTTTTGGGACACCGAGTCTTGCAAAAACTCTTTCCATGTGACTTTGGCAAGAATCACTCCTTGGCGTTTTAAATGCTAAAAGGTTTTAGCATCTTGTCAATATGTATTCATTGCTTAGCCCCATTAGGTAAATCTATCTCCATAGATCATCATGCCTAATATTGAGGCTATTTAGCCTAAGCACTTCATCGAAAAACTATTTTCAAATGAAGTCCTAATTTGTGTCAAGAAATTTATTTCCAATTACCAATGTGCCAAGCACATAAGGTTTTTAGAAATATTATTACGCTCCCACTTACTTTCTTGAATTACAAGCATCTTCGTTACCCATTGATGAAGTCAAAACCCCTTTGACCATTTCATCAAAACCCGAAGATTCCAACTCCATTTTGCTCTCTTCTGTCCATTGCTGGAACTCTGAAGTTTGCATACCTACTAGCATCCTCTGGATCGACAAATTACTTTGGACTGTATCATATACAAGTCCTAGCTTTCATTTCCATCAGATGGAAATCCTTTTATCATCCATGTTTCATATCTCATGATTGAAATATGTATTAATTGCTAGTTCAACCCGAACCGACTTTAAGCATCGCTACGATGAAAACAACCTCATCGTAGTCAACTCTTGAACTTGTTATTTCAACAAGTCGAGCTTTATGGATAAAACATTTTATCCGTATCAGTTTTAAGTTCCATAAATATTCGTTAGACTCTAAGTCTTCCGAAAGGTGTATCAAGGTTTTAATCTTGAATCACTTATATGGAAACTAACTCGGGTTGTATTGGCATTTAGCCAATTCCGGAGTCAGGGCCCATCAACGCTTCCTTGTGTATCGTAGGTATAATGTTGTCTAACAACAATATCTCGTTTGCGCACCTGAGAGGTTTGCACGAGCCTTGCCTACGTGGTTCAGCTGCAAGTTCGACCGAAGTTCATACATTTTATTGTAGAGACTTCCGTATCAGTCGCAGTAGGAAACTCTGGAATTACTTCCAAGGTCTCTTTCCTTTGATCTGATGACGTAGATACTGTTTATCTCGTCGAGTTGCACTATTCTCCCACTCACCTTTTTGAAAGAACCATTCTCTTTAAAAGCACACCGTTTCGCGGCAAAACTATTTGCCTCGGTATAGTGAGGGAGGAATACCCAACATTTTGGTATAACCTACAAAGTAGCACTTGTCTGATTTGGAATAGGTTTGTAACCTTTTACACAAGCCCCATATTCCAAATGTTAAGAAAAGATATAACATGGTTGGGCGTACCATACCATGGCTTCATTTCAACAGACCCGATGTAGCTCTTTTCAGTGTAAAAGCCGCAGTCTCTAAAGCATCACTTTAAAAGGGATAATGGCAAATTTATTTATGTCATCTTTCACCTTACCATGTCATAAATGGTTTGATTACATCTCCACAGACTTTCCACTTGCAGTGGTGTTCCGGGAGGTGCAAGTTATGAAACCCCTTTCACAACTCATCAGACATTCGCTAAACATGTAACTCAAATATTCCTTTGTGCAATCAAATTGCAGAAACATAATTTTCTTGTTACAATAACTTCTACTTCATTTTTGAGAACCTTTCGAATGATTTCAAAAGATCCAGACTTACGTCTCATCAAGTAAATATCCATATATCTACTTGAGTCATTTCTGAAGATAAATAAATCCACCACTAACAACACTTATCGGACTACACACATCAAATGTATGATCACTAATAAGTTTGTTGTTCGTTCCTTATGGCCTGTGAACGGTATTTTAGTCACTTCACTTTTCGGAGGAAAGTTGCAAGTGTCAGATGATTCAAAATCAAGAAGACTTCAAAATCCATCATAATGGAATTTTCCATGCGGTTTCTCCAATGTGACCAAATGTAGTGCCACACTTGTGTGGTATTCTTTTAGTCTTGCGACATTTAGCGTCAGTGTTATGGATGTATCATATTACCATCAATATTCATAACATACATGCCATCTTGGATGGAAGCATGGCCCTTCATGTTATTCATAATACTTAACAACAATTGTTGTTTTTATGAACAACTCTTTTGCAACAAACATTGTGCAATGGGCTAGAGTGTATGAAACTCTAAAATGAATTATGAAAGTAAACCCAGAGGTATTGTATTATTATCAATATTCATAACATACATCTCATTCATAATGAAAGTATGGCCCTTGTGTTATTCATAACATCGAACATAAAAAGTTCTCTTATGAACAACCTTCTTGCAAGATACCTTATGCAATGGGATAGAGTTTGTAAAACTCTAAATGAATTATGAAAATAAATACAGACGGCAATACACCGATGGAAGGTATAGTAACATTTACTATGTTCCCTGTGTATACCTTAACCTCATTTCTAGCTAGTCTTTCAGGCCATAGTAGTTCTTACATCGAGTTGCAACAGAATGCAATCGAGCGGGCAATTTTGTGATGAACTCACAATACCCAAGAATTAGTGATTAACATGTTTAACCATAATTCGCAAGAACTATATCTTTGACCAGCCTTCTATACATCAAAAACTTGTATGACATTCATACATGAGCTGGATATTCCAGTCTTCTTTCCTTTTGCCTTTATACTTCTAACAGTTTAACTTTTAGTATTTCTCCTACTCTCAGAAGAAGCACCCAACTTAAGAGTGGCATTAGCCCCGGACTTCCTAGGCGTGTAAGTCATACTAACACCCTTTGGACACTTCCTTTCTCTTTAAGTTGTTGTTTTATTCACCTTTCATTATATGACAGGCGTTCTTCTGGATCCCTTTCCCAACAGTCAAATGCATAGTAAACACTTTTACTAATACTTGCAAACAAACATTGCTTTGTTTGTATCTGAAAATAATTTTCAGTTCCATGAATATCATATAACTATCCCAACTTTCGAAGTTTGGGTTTCATGGAAGCAAACATATTCCACTTGACTGTAACAGAATCCTAGCTTTTGGATCGAAGGACGAGAGTCACATGATCCATAGCATTAGCGGGAGGATACGGAAAGCATGCGATAGGACAATGTCCTTCTCGGCACTTTTGAGGACAATCCTCATATTACGTTACCAATCGTAAAGTTTTAACCAGATATTTAACAGCTATTCAATTTTAATAGGGAAGGTGGAAATGCGAGCCATTATTCTACAACTATTATGCAAGAAACACTTAGACAGTGTTCATAATTAATTGCACTGAGAATTAAACATGTTAATTCAACAGTGCGCTCCCACTCAAATCAATATCTCTCACAATTAATTTTGAGTGATACAAGATCCAGACTTCAATTCATCGCCATAGAATCATCATCTCATAACGGGAATTTTAATCGGTAGGCCAACTTGCCGATCACATCTCTATGTGACTCTTGCTCATCTTTCGATGCGTGTGTTCCGAGCTCAGGACGATCCTGCCATGAACGTCAAGACAACCAAGTGATCTTGCTGCGAGGTCTGACCTCACCCGCCTCACACTTCTCTAATCGTTCGTACCCATGCATCCATGGCGCACCCCGAAAAGATAGGTGCCGTGACGGTGCTACACTTGGGAGAACACTAACTACTTGATATTTTAAGTGAGAGATCACCCTAATAAAAGCGACTACCGCGCAATCAAGAAGGGTGCATCATAAGGGATAAACATCTCAGGCAATTCATAATAGCATGATATGGTATAGCCCTTTCTGACGGAGAAGTATTTCATTTCTTCGTCTTCGGCATTCGCGTCGGTGTTCACCTTCGCGAAGATTGCCACCACCTTGTCGATGCACCAGATAATATTGCTATCTCTATAGCTAACAAAATAATGCATTACAACAAGGTTGACACGCAGGTCATTAAAGTGCAATCATATGGCTCCAGCCATCATGCCGAATCATGACACGCAGGTCATGTTAACCAAATTACATCATATAGTCATCTCATACATAATCGAATTAGTATGAGCACTGCTATACCACATCACATGCACATCCTGCAAAACCAAGTTAGACGCCTCTAATAGGTTTATGCAAAATTTTATTTTACGTGGCTTCTAAGGTTTTGACTTAAACCGCAGCTACCAACGTTTTATCATCAAGTATGATTATTCAAGTTGCTACATTAACATCTCGGGGTGTATGAAACACGGGATAATTAAATCTCGAGCCCCATACTAAACTTCGTCATACGCATGACCCCCGTGCAGATCATATCTGCAATGCCCTTTCATCTACGAATTTCATCTTTCTTTTGACTACGGCAGAACCCAAAGAACTGATAGCACTTCCATGATCAATCAGGATCACGGATTGCCAGAACTTTGTCAAATTCCACCATGCTGTCTCGAGATTGAGCAAACGCAAATTCTAGGGAAGCAACAAGAACCTCGGGTAACAGATTTCATCTGTCACCCGCATAAATAATTTTCAGCAATAGATCTCATCTACTACCTAATTATATTATGCAATACCCATACATCTCCATGTATTCTAGATCGAAACCTGCATCTACGCATAGCACGGCTCTTGATGCCACTGTAGGGTAACGCAGCAGAAAACAAAAAATTTCTGACCTACGCACCAGCCCAGGACCACTATGGAGACTGCATACATGGTTTGATCTTTTTCGTTACCGACTCGTAGCGCAGCGGGAAGTAGAGTCAATGACGATCGGCGGTGCAGATCCCCGCAGCTAGGATTTACAACCTCCCAACCGCGAGGATGTATACCCTCATCTGCTCCTCAGACAGCCCTCCAGGAGGCGGTCGAACAGCCCCCCGGGCGGTGTCGCGGACAGCCCTTCGGGAGGACCTTCGAAACTTGAACGGTCACACGGACAGCCCTTCGGGAGGCACTCACGAACTAAGACCGAAACTACGATCTCTCTACAGAGTTGCACACATACGGTGTCATCTATCCGGCAGGGCTTCGCCGTCCAGAACTAGTTCCTGCCGGAACCCAGACAGCCTTACGGCTCTACGAAACTCTTTTCGTGGGAGGGAGAGAAGAAGCCAGATAATGCATGGCATGTGTATGAGAGCAAGGGATGAGTGTGGAGGGCTGCCCCTCCACCTCTATTTATAGGAAATCCCAAGGGGGTAGGGTAGTTTCACAAAAAACCCAAAATGCACATGAATGAAGTCCTTCCACAAGGACCTAGGAGTGAAACCAAGGAACAAGAGGGTCCCCAAGGGGGGATACCCCATGTGGCCGGCCACACCCCCATGAGGGGCCCAAAAAATGGCTCCTATCCATCCATGTCATCCCCAAGATCTTTTGGAGCAAAGCCCCAAAAGGTGGCTTTCCATAAAGTAACCATAAAGCTGATTTTCACTATTCACGACGACATTTTTCAGCGTCTGATCGAACTGAAAATATTTATGTGGGCTAAGAACATTTCCAGTACCCACTAAAATGATTTTCAACGCGTTCCGAAACAATTCCGGTTTTAGTGATTTTCATCTGCGAAACGCATCTGAAGTGGCTCCGGCAGCTCCGGAACATTTCCGGTTTTTATCTCAGAAAATTCCAAAAAGCTTCCAGAATGATTCTGGCATCCTCCAAGAATTATCAGGCATGTGCCGAAACCAATTTGACTTAATGGTGTATCCCGAAACAACTTTTCGGTATCATCGAAACTTATCCGATGACCTCTCTCTGCGGTACGATTCCGCTGTCCGAAACTTTTCGGTGTCCGAAACTTTTTCGGTGATTTTCTCTCAGACTCCCTGTCTAGTATTCAGCAGATAGATGACCCTTAAGCGTGTGACCCTATAGGTTCGGTGAAGTATAGACATGACCCGGAACCCCTTCCGATCAATGATCAACATCGGAGCCGTGGACACCCATATTGACCCCTATACCCACACGAATAAATATTCGAGTGAACCTCCAGTTGCCGTGTGCTATTCCTGTTGCTTCGCGATATGTTACAAATACCCGAGGTGAGACATGTTGGCATTCCCGTGGATCAACAACTTGTCCACTATGCTAGTTACCTCGTTACCGGTATTGTTCTCTTTTCTCGTTATCGTGTTCCGGCATCCCCGTGATCAAATCACAAAGTGTCTGGCCAGACGATGATGGATACCGTAACACCGAGAGGGCCCAGAGATATCTCTCCATCGTCGGAGGAGCAAATCCCAATCTTGAGCTATCAAGTTACTTGACACACTTTTCCATGAACCCGTAAGCCGCCGTAATAGCCACCCATTTACGGATGACGTTTAACAAACCCCAAAGTTCATGAAGCAAGCATGAAGAAACTCGATACTCTCATGGTCTAAGGAATCATGCAAACGTTAACCATCTCTGTGTTATGTACCAATAAACTTGTGACGAATGAATCTCATAGCATAACATCATGCCGGGTCGATTCAACACAAATGTTCTCTTAACATTATGCCCTCAAGGTTGCTGACATAGACATGCCCATGATCAGGAAAACATAACCATCATGCAACACTTGAGCTAGTCTTAGAGGCCAGACTAGGAATACATTTTACCGTTTATTATTCCACACGTGCATATGAGTCTTCCTCCGAGCCTCGTGGTTATTGCAGACTCGAGAACCATAGCAGTTATAGCATGGAACATAAACATAATTATGAACTCGGAGATAAATAATATCATTTATTATTGCCTCTAGGGCATATCTCCTACACGCAAATCATGCCAAATCCCTCCCCACCTCCCGACCTTGCTAGATGAGCCATTTGCCTCTCCTCTCCCCTCCCTAGTCCACCCAGGCCCTCCCCTAGCTCCGCCACCGTCCCGACCCCTCGGTGCCGCACCACCGCCACAAACCTCCTCCTCGACTGTCTCGCTTCCCGGATGAAGAGGTAACTCGAACCCATGGTTTCAAGAGGCTCGGAGAACAAGTCCACATCCCAGATCAACATGTAAATAAGATTATGATTCTGCAGATGCATCATAATCTTTGAAATGAACAGATACACGTGCAACTACTCAATGATTTTGTGGAGCATATGTGGATCCACAATGAAAACCAAAGAGTTTAATGTTTGAAGTGTGCATTTCAAATACATTTTTGTTTGAACTATGGAACTCTTGTGATATTCATGGGCGTCTTTGGTTGCCCGCATCAGGCCCAACCAGGCCCGCGCGGGAAGAAAGAAGCCTGTTTGGTTGCCCGTTTTCACTGTTGGGCCTGCATCGCACGCTTCTTAAAGCAGCCCAGAACCTGCCTCGCTGGAAATGCTCGAATCGGCAGTTTCTCGCGAGCCAGGCCCAGGCGAGCGCTAGTGAGCTGGCCCTTGCACGAGTGGAGACGGGAGAGATGCGAGGTGATTATGTGAGGTCTTCTTGAACATCAAGTAAGCTTCTATCTAATCTCCTCTCTCTGATCTACACAACGGTGCTTCGATTCGAGGTAAGCTCTGCACGAAAAAGATGCACCTCGATGCTACGGTTCCATTCAGGCGATAGGTTCGTAATTTCATCGACCGTAAGTTCTTAATCTCGTGTTCCCGTTTGAAGCTATTCTGGACGAATTTTGTCAGATTCGTCGCGCACGATCGATCATTTGAAATTTCCTTTGACCAGCAGCCTAATCTCGCAGTCCCTCACAACATTCGTGTTGTAAGTTTTTGGTTTCGACGATTGTAGCTTCATCTCTCTTTCAACAGCAGTCTACTGCATTGACGCCGCCATATCGAGCTCCTTTGTCCTCTACTCAGAGCTCTCCTATTCGTTCCTCTCAACGCCGAAGCCCTTCCCCTTGATCTCCTTGCCCACGTCCTACTACACTAGAGTCGTTTCCGGCGTCGCTCATCTCGGCCTACTCTTTCAACATTTTCCGGCGTCGCTCATCTCTCTTTCAACATTTTCCCGCGCTGCGCTACTTTCCGGTACGGAAGGGGTGACTATCACCTCATCAAGTTCCACTTTCCTCCCACTCAATTCTTTCGAGAGAAACTCCTTCTCCAGAAAGGACCCGTTCTTGGCAACGAAGATCTTGCCTTCGGATCTGAGGTAGAAAGTATACCCAATAGTTTCCTTAGGGTATCCTATGAAGACGCATTTCTCCGACTTGGGTTCGAGCTTTTCAGGTTGAAGTTTCTTGACATAAGCATCGCATCCCCAAACTTTTAGAAACGACAGCTTAGGTTTCTTCCCAAACCATAATTCATACGGTGTCGTCTTAACGGATTTAGACGGAGCCCTATTTAAAGTGAATGCGGCAGTCTCTAAAGCATAGCCCCAAAATGAGAGCGGTAAATCGGTAAGAGACATCATAGATCGCACCATATCCAATAGAGTGCGATTACGACGTTCGGACACACCATTTCTCTGAGGTGTTCCAGGCGGCGTGAGTTGTGAAACTATTCCACATTTCCTTAAGTGTGGACCAAATTCGTGACTTAAATATTCTCCACCACGATCTGATCGTAAGAATTTTATTTTTCTGTCACGTTGATTCTCAACTTCACTCTGAAATTCCCTGAACTTTTCAAAGGTTTCAGACTTGTGTTTCATTAGGTAGACATACCCATATCTACTTAAATCATCAGTGAGAGTGAGAACATAACGATATCCTCCGCGAGCCTCAACACTCATTGGACCGCACACATTGGTATGTATGATTTCCAATAAGTTGGTTGCTCGCTCCATTGTTCCGGAGAACGGAGTCTTGGTCATCTTACCCATGAGGCATGGTTCGCACGTGTCAAATGATTCGTAATCAAGAGACTCCAAAAGTCCATCTGCATGGAGCTTCTTCATGCGCTTGACACCAATGTGACCAAGGCGGCAGTGCCACAAGTATGTGGGACTATCGTTATCAACTTTACATCTTTTGGTATTCACACTATGAACATGTGTAACATCACGTTCGAGATTCATCAAAAATAAACCATTGACCAGCGGGGCATGACCATAAAACATATCTCTCAAATAAATAGAACAACCATTATTCTCGGATTTAAATGAGTAGCCATCTCGAATTAAACAAGATCCAGATACAATGTTCATGCTCAAAGCTGGCACTAAATAACAATTATTGAGGTTTAAAACTAATCCCGTGGGTAGATGCAGAGGTAGCGTGCCGACGGCGATCACATCAACCTTGGAACCATTCCCGACGCGCATCGTCACCTCGTCCTTCGCCAGTCTCCGTTTATTCCGTAGTTCCTGTTTTGAGTTACAAATATGAGCAACCGCACCGGTATCAAATACCCAGGAGCTACTGCGAGTACTGGTAAGGTACACATCAATTACATGTATCTCACATATACCTTTGGTGTTGCCGGCCTTCTTCTTGTCCGCTAAGTATTTGGGGCAGTTCCGCTTCCAGTGACCACTTCCCTTGCAATAAAAGCACTCAGTCTCGGGCTTAGGTCCATTCTTTGACTTCTTCCCAGTAACTGGTTTACCGGGTGCGGCAACTCCCTTGCCGTCCTTCTTGAAGTTCTTCTTACCCTTGCCCTTCTTGAACTTAGTGGTTTTATTCACCATCAACACTTGATGTTCTTTTCTGATCTCTACCTCAGCTGATTTCAGCATTGAATATACCTCAGGAATGGTCTTTTCCATCCCCTGCATATTGAAGTTCATCACAAAGCTCTTGTAGCTTGGTGGAAGCGACTGGAGGATTCTGTCAATGACCGCGTCATCCGGGAGATTAACTCCCAGCTGAGTCAAGCGGTTGTGCAACCCAGACATTCTGAGTATGTGCTCACTAACAGAACTATTCTCCTCCATTTTACAGTTGAAGAACTTGTCGGAGACTTCATATCTCTCGACCCGGGCATGAGCTTGGAAAACCAATTTCAGCTCCTCGAACATCTCATATGCTCCATGTTTCTCAAAACGCTTTTGGAGACCCGGTTCTAAGCTGTAAAGCATGCCGCACTGAACGAGGGAGTAATCATCAGCACGCTGCTGCCAAGTGTTCATAACGTCTTGGTTCTCAGGGATTGGTGCATCACCTAGCGGTGCTTCTAAGACATAATCTTTCTTGGCTACTATGAGGATGATCCTCAGGTTCCGGACCCAGTCCGTATAGTTGCTGCCATCATCTTTCAGCTTGGTTTTCTCTAGGAACGCGTTGAAATTGAGGACAACGTTGGCCATTTGATCTACAAGACATAGTGTAAAGATTTTAGACTAAGTTCATGATAATTAAGTTCATCTAATCAAATTATTTAATGAACTCCCACTCAGATAGACATCCCTCTAGTCATCTAAGTGAAAACCTGATCCAAGTTTAACTAGGCCATGTCCGATCATCATGTGAGACGGACTAGTCAAGATCGGTGAACATCTCCATGTTGATCGTATCTTCTATACAACTCATGCTCGACCTTTCGGTCCTCCGTGTTCTGAGGCCATGTCTGTACATGCTAGGCTCGTCAAGTCAACCTAAGTGTATTGCGTGTGTTTCGAGGCCATGTCTGTACATGCTAGGCTCGTCAACACCCGTTGTATTCGAACGTTAGAATCTATCACACCCGATCATCACGTGGTGCTTCGAAACAACGAACCTTCGCAACGGTGCACAGTTAGGGTGAACACTTTCTTGAAATTATCATAAGGGATCATCTTACTTACTACCGTCGTTCTAAGCAAATAAGATGCAAAAACATGATAAACATCACATGCAATCAAATAGTGACATGATATGGCCAATATCATTATGCTCCTTTGATCTCCATCTTCGGGGCACCATGATCATCTTCGTCACCGGCATGACACCATGATCTCCATCATTGTGTCTTCATGAAGTCGTCACGCCAACGATTACTTATACTTCTATGGCTAACGCATTTAGCAACAAAGTAAAGTAAATTACATGGCGTTATTCAATGACACGCAGGTCATACAAAATAATAAAGACAACTCCTATGGCTCCTGCCGGTTGTCATACTCATCGACATGCAAGTCGTGATTCCTATTACAAGAATATGATCAATCTCATACATCACATATATCATTCATCACATCTTCTGACCATATCACATCACATAGCACTTGCTGCAAAAACAAGTTAGACGTCCTCTAATTGTTGTTGCAAGTTTTTACGTGGTTTGTAGGTTTCTAGCAAGAACGTTTTCTTACCTACGTGTGACCACAACGTGATTTGCCAATTTCTATTTACCCTTCATAAGGACCCTTTTCATCGAATCCGTTCCGACTAAAGTAGGAGAGACAGACACCCGCTAGCCACCTTATGCAACTAGTGCATGTTAGTCGGTGGAACCTGTCTCACGTAAGCGTACGTGTAAGGTCGGTCCGGGCCGCTTCATCCTACAATGCCGCCGAAACAAGAAACGACTAGTAGCGGCAAGAAGAATTGGCAAACTCAACGCCCACAACTGCTTTGTGTTCTACTCGTGCATAGTAACTACGCATAGGCCTGGCTCATGATGCCACTGTTGGGAATCGTAGCATAATTTTAAAATTTTCCTACGTTCACCAAGATGCATCTATGGAGTATACTAGCAACGAGGGGAAAGGAGTGCATCTACATACCCTTGTAGATCGCGAGCGGAAGCGTTCCAATGAACGTGGATGACGGAGTCGTACTCGCCGTGATCCAAATCACCGATGACCGAGTGCCGAACGGACGGCACCTCCGCGTTCAACACACATACGGTGCAGCGACGTCTCCTCCTTCTTGATCCAGCAAGGGGGAAGGAGAGGTTGATGGAGATCCAGCAGCACGACGGCGTGGTGGTGGATGTAGCGGGTCTCCGACAGGGCTTCGCCGAGCTTCTGCGAGAGAGAGAGGTGTTGCAGGGGAGGAGGGAGGCGCCCAAGGCTGTAGGTTGCTGCCCTCCCTCCCCCCCCCCCCCTTTATATAGGCCCGCTGGGAGGGGGGGCGCCGGCCAGATCCCATCTAGGGTGGGGGGCGGCGGCCAAAGGGGGGAAGGGAGTGCCTTGCCCCCCAAGGCAAGTGGGAAGCCCCCCCCCCCCACCCTAGGGTTTGCAACCCTAGGCGCATGGGGGGATGCCCATGGGGGGCGCCCAGCCCACTAGGGGCTGGTTCCCTTCCCACTTCAGCCCACGGGGCCCTCCGGGATAGGTGGCCCCACCCGGTGGACCCCCGGGACCCTTCCGGTGGTCCCGGTACAATACCGGTAACCCCCAAAACTTTCCCGGTGGCCGAAACTTGACTTCCTATATATAATTCTTCACCTCCGGACCATTCCGGAACCTCTCGTGACGTCCGGGATCTCATCCGGGACTCCGAACAACTTTCGGGTTTCCGCATACACATATCTCTACAACCCTAGCGTCACCGAACCTTAAGTGTGTAGACCCTACGGGTTCGGGAGACATGCAGACATGACCGAGACGCCTCTCCGGTCAATAACCAACAGCGGGATCTGGATACCCATGTTGGCTCCCACATGTTCCACGATGATCTCATCGGATGAACCACGATGTCGAGGATTCAATCAATCCCGTATGCAATTCCCTTTGTCAATCGGTATGTTACTTGCCCGAGATTCGATCGTCGGTATCCCAATACCTTGTTCAATCTCGTTACCGGCAAGTCTCTTTACTCGTACCGCAATGCATGATCCCGTGACTAATGCCTTAGTCACATTGAGCTCATTATGATGATGCATTACCGAGTGGGCCCAGAGATACCTCTCCGTCACACGGAGTGACAAATCCCAGTCTCGATCCGTGCCAACCCAACAGACACTTTCGGAAATACCCGTAGTGCACCTTTATAGTCACCCAGTTACGTTGTGACGTTTGGCACACCCAAAGCACTCCTACGGTATCCGGGAGTTGCACGATCTCATGGTCTAAGGAAAAGATACTTGACATTGGAAAAGCTCTAGCAAACGAAACTACACGATCTTTTATGCTATGCTTAGGATTGGGTCTTGTCCATCACATCATTCTCCTAATGATGTGATCCCGTTATCAATGACATCCAATGTCCATAGTCAGGAAACCATGACTATCTGTTGATCAACGAGCTAGTCAACTAGAGGCTTACTAGGGACACGTTGTGGTCTATGTATTCACACATGTATTACGATTTCCGGACAATACAATTATAGCATGAACAATAGACAATTACCATGAACAAAGAAATATAATAATAACCATTTATTATTGCCTCTAGGGCATATTTCCAACACAGACGTGCATGTATTTTTATGGATTTGAGGGGTTAGACATGAGGAGCATGGCTGTCCGACAGGGCACATTATATTAGGGGTTGTTCGACGTTGACCGGGGATGCGCCCGGACGCGTTTGCTAATGTTTAGTGGGACGGATTTGCCAAGTCCGGACGTGGATGCTTTTAGACCTACTGCCGAAATACAAGAGTTGTCGTGATTACACGCAATTTGCTGACCTTGGGAGAAACATACAAGCTGAGAATAAGAACATTGTTGCTCTTGTGGATAGAGATGGCTTGAAGACCAAACATGGTTAAGCACGCATATCGAGTGTGGAGCCTGCCCTGCCGTCGGTCGGCTGCGACAGGTCAACAACCGCTTCCATCATTATTTTGTAGTTTCCGGGAAGGAAAGAAAGAAAAAAAGAAAGAAGCAATCGATGGAAGAGGAAGAGGGGCCATGGCACCGGCAGGCGGCAGCAGTATCCGCCCGGCCACATGTAGTGTAGATCGATCTCTGTGTGGACTGGAGTGGGGTGCAAGCGATTCATCCATCCCATCTCTCTCTCGTCTTCCCTCGTGTCGTCTGCAACCCCACACTCCAAATACGTACGTACGTACGTACATCTAAGAAGCAAGCAAGCAAGCCAGGAAAAACTAGTGCAACTGCAGGGAGGCCCAGAAGGATTGTCGTGAAGGAAGCAGTGGGGGCAGCAGAGAGTGATGCATGCTGCTACTCTGCTCACATGCAAGGCAGGTAGTTGCAGTGAGCACGTCGACACGGATCGGCCGATCCCCGGCAAATAGGGATCCCGTCGTCGGTCAATTCAACCACACTCCAAAAAGGAAAATCGATCAAAGTGAAATGTTTTGGCAGCTGACTGACGGGAGCGTGTAAACCACTCCACCACTCACTGATATGTACTCATGTCAACGCTAGGAGGCTGGCCGTGCTTGCATTGCATGCGCCAACATCGATCCCCAGCTGACAATGGTGTGCTTGAATTTGGCGGTACGTACGTACGGTAGCCGACAGTACGGTAGTGCGCTGCGAGTGACCTGGTGAGGCACATGGCGGCGTGCTACTGCTACCGAGTTGAGCAAGGCGACGTGCGTGCATGTGCATGCATGCACACGGTGTACAAGTACCCTCTTCTCTTACGGAATCAGAAAGTATATATTCAGTTCCAGCACAGTTGCTCTCTGCATGCGCCAAACCACAAACTTGCATTGCATTGCAACAGCCCCAGTGGTAGGGTCTTTAATAATTTAGTGGTGGTGGTGGTGGTGGAGGTGGAGGATGATTATTAGTGCATCATTAAGGATGGTAGGAGTATCGTGGTGCCCATGGCCGGGATGGATGGATGATGGATTGATTTTGTGCCTGTATATCGCAGGAGCACGATCACGATGGCTGATTGGCTGGTACTTCAGCTGCAGCAACGATCTCTGCACGCACGAACGCAGCCTCGCCCAAAAGCGGTGGTTGTGGTGGGGGATCAACACAACACGTACTACATTCCATGCACCAGCACCGTCATTGCGTTGCGTTGCACCCAGTGGTGACATGACACTCAGCGAGTAACCACCGCCACCACTTCCTCCTTCCTTGCTTTGTTGGTGCCATCGATCGTGTGCGCAGGAGGACAGGCAGCCTTTTCAACTACACACTTCCATCTCCACTTGCATTCATCCACATATATGTTGCACTTGGTGATATCCCCTTTTTCTTGTCCTTTGCGCCATGGAAGTACAGTCCACCATCATCGTCTTGCAAAGAAAATTTCCTGTGACGTGTCGGCCCGGGCCTCAAGTTAGTAGAGTACTGTTAACCGGCGGATAAATTGGCGTAAGTGGAACAACCATTTGAAGGATGGCATTTCTTTCTTCTTCGGCAGACTACGGGGCGGCTGCTATACATTCATAACTTGCCCGCCTCCTCGGCCGTTGGATGCATAGAATCATCACATCATCATCAGGATCGTTGCTTCTTCCTCCCGAGCAGCACGCATTGTAACGTCCCCATGTTGCGACCATCTCAAGCCGCACACATTACAACACACCCCATGTTGTGACGCTCCTAAGGACCACACACTGCAACACCCTGTAGGTTACGACACTCCTCACCACCATGCATTCCAGCACTGGCCATGTTGCGACCCTCCCGAACACCATGCTCTCCTCCAACCGCGGTATCACAGCCGTCGTTGCATAAGCATGTTGCCATGCTCCCCCAGGTTGCGACGCTCCCAAGCACCACGCATGGCAAACACCCCCGATGTTGCAGAAGCACATCGCCGTAGCACCGCCATCGTTGCAACACAGACGACGTTTCATAAGTCACGTCATAGAAGCATGATATCACTGTTTGCAACATTGGGTGTGTGCCGCCCATGTAGTACCGATGATCTACACACCAGTTGGTGGTCCCTGCTAGTAGGTCGCCGCATCGGTCACCGGCCATGGGGCACTTCTGATCACCGACGAGGTCAACACCTGGAGGAGACACGCATGTGTGGCACCTCCTCCAAAAGGACGGAGATGCCCCTCACAAGCGAGATCAAAGATTGTGGAGAGGGGCGCCCATGGCGGCTTTTTTGTGACTGTAAAGGAGGGAGAAGCAGATGCGCCTCGCCAGTGAGATCAGGAGGTGGGCGGAGAAAAAGGAGAAGAGAGAGATAGGATGTGTTTGGTTGCAGGGCTATCCTCCCAGGGACAGGGATATCCCTCTTTTACTGTGGTTGCCACGCGTTTGGATCAGGGGCGAGAAGGGATAGAGGCAGCCAGATGTTGGGAATATCCCCTAAAAAAGGGGTTGTGGTTAGCCGCGAAAAACAGGCGGGCGGTGGCAACCACCCCGCGCGCGCGTTGCGGTCGTTGCCCGCGAATCGTTTTCCGGCTGTTGCTAGTGGTGAGGCATGCGCCTGCTTCCGATGTGTGACACTAGTCTAAGTTACTCCGCATTATGACCAGCCTAATGCACTCGCGTGTGGCCGCAGCCGGCTGGCCGTTGCGGCGGGTGCGCACAGGCGACGCAGGCCGAAGTTGTCGGCGGCGCGGCTGGATCTCCTGGAGGGTGACGGTTGGATCTCCGGGAGTTGCACGCGGTCGGCGATTGAGGGTGGCGCTGCTGCTGCGTGCATGGAGCTGGATCTTCCTACTGCTGTTGTATGCACCGTATTCGTGATGCAGTTCCTGCTGCTGTATTTCCGGCCGCCGTGCTGTGGTATCTCCTGCCACCGATGAAACAGATCATGTGTTCTGCTCTATTTTCTACTGCTGTATGCACGGGTGTGTGCGTGCTGTTGAGTTGAGGTGTGCTTGACGTGTGTTGTGCGTGCGTGCATGATATGGATGGGTGCTTGTGTGTGTGTTCACTCAGGAGATTTGAGGGCTACCGTGAGCACAGCTTGCAACACATCACTCAAACCAACTTTACAATAGCTATCCTCAACCATGTTTCATCCTTCAAACCAAACATAAGAAGGGCTAACCTTACCCACCCAACCAAACAAAAAAAAAGGGCTATCCCTAGCCAGGGGGTTGGGGATACCCACAACCACCCTAGTCCATCCCTCAAACCAAACACATCCATAGAGACGGGAGGGGGATAAGTCGCTCTCTCCAGATGGACGTGTGGTTGTCCAAGAGATAAGATCAAAGGATAGAGGCCCACGGGCTTGTCGAATACTGGAGGTAGTGGACTGGTGAGAGGAAATCAGTCGATAGGATATCAGTATTTCCCTTATGCGTGAGGTGGTGCTATTGGCTTAATGTCAATAGCGTTAACCTCTAAATCGCTGAAGAAATAGACAGTGTTACTGTTCATCCACACTCATTATTCCGCATCAACTGACAACCGCATCAACATTCATCTCCAATCGGACGGTTGACAATGCTCGGTGCTTGACGACAGGATATCCACGGGGTAGATTTATAATAAGGATTCAAACTACATGGCATGAACGACCCAAGTCCATGCTAGGAGATCACTCGGTTGGACCGGCATCACGCAGCCCATCAGACTCACTTGTACCATGATGTCCATCCAACTGAACGTGTTGTGGGCAATCAAAGGGGGTGTCTCAAACGGCGCCGTTTAAACAACTTCAATCATCATGGTGTTGTTATTACAACATGGCTCATACAGTCGTTGTACCCTTCATCCTCGTCGGTTCCATATAAGGCGAGGAAGATCTAGACAAGTTTTTTGGATAGATTGACAAGATCCACACACACACACACACACACAAGTGTTAGACATCACTATAATCACATTGTTCATACGAGATCAAAACATCCACCAGGAGTAGGGTGTTACCCCTAGAGCAGGGGATCCGAGCATGGGTATAGCCTCTCTTGTGTGAAATCTCATTCCTATATCATCCACGTGCGCCTCGCCTTACCAAAAAAAATCGTAAAATCATGTGTATTGCCGCGAAATCCCCTCAACAATGCCGCTCCGCAACGATGACTAAATCACATGGTCATTGTTCGACGATCCGATGTTTACCACTCGTCAACGGCACAAAAGCTCACCTTGTTTTACTCCAATTTCCCGCCAAGTGCATGCTTTCCTTGGCTGTTCCTTATTCTAAATTTAGTGTCAGTTACTCTGAATACTAGTAGAACCTGTCACCCAATTAAACATACTCCCTCCGTTCTTATTTACTTTGCGTACTAGCTTTGACTGAAGTCAAACTTCGTAATGGTTGACCAAGTTTATAGGGAAAAAACAAATACCTCGCAGGCGACTCTCCCTCAGCAAAACACCATCATCTTCGTAAAACTACTAAAAGTAGAATTATATACACAAGGAAAGGTCAAGGAAACTACACGGAGCAGTGCTGGACTAGTTGCAAACTTGATGTGCTGAGTGGTCACTTACTTGAAAGGACCATCAGGAGGCATCCTATCAGAAAGGAAGGACATATAGCAGAGCGATCTCTGTCAGGCTCCGTCTCCATCTTGGGCTTCTCTGGCTGGGTGCTACAACCTACAATCATCGAACAGCCAGTCCTGATCACCATGATCGGTCTCAATGATCTGAGGTGCTTCAGGAATGCTGTATGTGTGCCCAAGATACTTGCAATCCGGGTGAGGCGACCTCGTAGCAGCTGCGTCATTCACTTTTTTTCACTGGGAGTAACACCGGTTGCTCGAGCTCGAAAAGGAGTAGGACGCTTTTTTTTTTTGAAAAGGAGGTTGAAGGAGTAGGACGCATAGCACGATGAGAATTATGGATCAGTTGATGCAGGTGGTGGTTGCGGCGCCGGGGTCCATGGCGATCTCGAGCTGGCGGAGAGGGAGGGAGGAGGGCAGGGAGCCATGCCCATGCCCACGCCCACCTTGTTGGAACCGTCCCAGCCGATGTGCCCGATCACGATCTCCCTCTCCTCTTCCTCTTCATCTTCTTCCTTGCCGTCGTACGCGGCAAAGAATGTCTTGATTCCCTTGAGCAGCCGCTGCACCCCTGCCACGACGATCCCCTCTTTCGCCTTCTCATCACCGCCGGTCCCTTCCTCTCGAGGGGCTCTGTCTGAGTCTGAAATGGGCTAGTTTGGCTAGCATTGTATCATGGAGATCAATCAGGAACGACGATCTTCGTGTGGACTAATTGCTTTTCTCTGTGTTTTCTGTTGTTGCCGAGGCTGGGACGTGCACATCAATCAATTGCGTTAAAATTCCTTTGAAAAGGGTGGGGTGAGCTTGATTTGACGCCATCATCTCGCTAGTGGACGTAGCACAGCGACCTCGAACTCCTTTTTTTTGTGCGGCTTCATCGTGCAGCCTCCTTCCTTGGCCATGTCATTTTTTTTTACTATATGCATTTGCATACAGAATGATTTAGTGGGCGTGTCACTCTGTGGAAATGTATCTTACTGTTCGGGAAGAGGACCCCTCTTGAAAAGTTGCCATGAAGAAGGTCATCTAAGTCGTAAAAGAAGATTAAACACATGTTTTCTTCTGATGGAGTGCAGATTAGCAGGGCATGCGTGGCCTCATGCTCTGGACGGCCGTGCAAGTACGATGCTTGCGCCGCATGTTCAGCGCGCGTGCAACAGTTGGCTGCATGCAGGCTGAACGATTCGTACTAGTATCCTGGAGAAATCTGGGAACCGAATGATATTAAGGTTGTCTGCTTTTGAGATTCTTGATTGAGGGACCCTCTTTTGACCTTATTTTTCTTCTGAATGAATGAAGAAGACAACCTGGATCATCATCTGGTATGAATGAAATCTACACCAGCAATATGATAATGGGGATGATTTTGGTGAGGTTAAACAGTCGCCCTCTGCGCTGCTCCAACCCAACTACCCTGCATATGTTTTTTTTTTTTGAATTTTCACCGGAAACCGCTACCCCAAAGCCAGCATCCAAGTATGGACATGGATCCGACAGGTCTCTTTCAGGCGCCCGCGCCACAACAGAGCGTCTTCCCTACACGAGCCAAGCAACCGAGCGAGAGAAGGACGCTGCCCCTGGAACACCACTGCGTTCCGGTGCTTCCATAAGTGCCAGCAGCACAGCATAGCGAATTCAGGAGCAGAGCCGACCGCCGAGCTCGCCGCAGAAGCCAGGCGATCCAGGCAGCCCTCGCCCACACCACCGGCGTTGATGCCAATCCGCCTCCAGAAGGACCCCGCGAATGGACAGGAGAAGATCATATGATCCGCACTCTCCATCTCGTCCTCACACACGGGGCGCCCTGCACCTTCTGGCTCCACAATGTGTTTTTTCAGCAGGACATCTCTCGTATGGATACGTTTCTGCACCAACAGCCAGCAGAAGAACTTGACACGCGACGGCGCTCTCGTGTCCCAGATGGACGTCACAAACGGGGCAACCAGGCCACCAAACCTCAGCAGTCTGTACGCCATGGCAGCCGACAGGGTCCCGCGCGGGGTCGTAATGTGGAGGAGAGACCGATCATCCCCCTCTTCTCGCGCAGGCTGGGATTCCATCATTGCCAAGACCACCCCCAGCTCCACCTCGCCCACACGCGTGAGGCGCGGCACAAGGTGCCTGTGCAGGCCCTCCTCCCTCGCCTCCCAGACAATCATCTCGGGAGTAACGGCGTGCGAAAAAAGAGCAAGGAAGGCCACGGCAAGAGCGCCACAGGGCAGCCAGCTGTCGAACCAGAAGGAGGTCGAGCGCCCGTCCCCCACGGCGACCATGGAAAGAGCACGATACAGAGGTAGCAGCTTAGCCAGGGCTCCTCTGTGTTCACCCAGAGCATGGTCACCGCGCGCCAAGAGCGAACTCCCATTTGCTGCACCCCAGACCCAAGCAGCCCACCTCGATCGCGGCACACTGTGCAGTCTATGGATCATCTTCAGCAGGAGGCAATCATTTTGTACCACGAGGCTGCGGACCCCGAGCCGAGCCCGCCTTCAGATTTTGCGCGGCACACGCAATCCCAGGCCACCAAACATTGGGCTCCCGACGCCCTCTCGGCAACATTCCATAAGAAGTCCCGTCTCATGGCATCCAGCGCACGGATCAGCTTTGGGGGGAGGAGCAGCGCAGCCATGGCATAAGTTGGCAGAGCGTCCAGGACAGCGTTAATCAGCACCAGACGCGCAGCCGGTGAGAGGAGGCGAGAGAGGGATCGTTCACACGTACCTTGAAATTTTTAGCCATATGAATAAACGAAGGCTGCTAATGAAGCAGTAGTGCAATATCGAAAGAAATGCGACGATTTGGCAACACAAAAAGCATGCAACATGGAACATTCTCTCCGTAGCGGATCACTTGCCTTCAACACCAAGTTCGCCTAACCATGCCGGATCGGGAGGATAGCCGGCCTGGAGATTAATCAGGAATGATCTCCATGGACATCGGCTGCTTAAAAAGTTGTGCTTTCGAGATTGATTTGGCGCCATCATCGGCTATTGGATGGAGCACATCGATCTGTCGCGTCATGCTTTCGAATTGTGGTCTTGAAGGAAGGAGTAGATATATATGTTTTTGAATTGTTATTTTTAGGAAATTCCGATTGTGGTTTCTATGCTGAAGGAAATACTTTTTGAGCCCTTGTATCCAAGAATGCACACATTCACAATGTTACGACTAACCATCGTGGGAAAAGATTTTAAAAAAATGTTAAACGACTTCCTCAAGTAAAATAGATAAAAAGTAAGTACACGTTTATTCATCCATCTCAAGTAAAATATTGCTTCCTTTGCAGTTTCCCGCAAAAGAAAGAAAAAAAAAAAAAGCAATCAATCGATCCAAGAGGATGGGAGATGTGTAGAGTTGGGTGCAATGCAAGCGAAGCGATTCATCCATCCATCTCTCCTCTTCCCCTGCTCCGGACCACACTCCAAATACATGCCCCTGACAAGCAAGGGAAAAAAAACTAGTGCAAGATGCCGCCACTCTGCTCTGCTCAGCTCGCAAGGTTGGTTGTTGCAGTGAGTGACCACGTCGACGCCGACGCCGATCCCCTCCCCGGCCAACACAGATGCCGAGTTGGTGGTGACAATTCAACCCCTGCTGCCTAAAAAGGAAAGATCAATTCAAATTCAACCCACGCCGATAGATAGATCAATCAAAGTGAAATGATTTTCTGCGTGAAAGCTACCGCTCATTGACCTGACCACATCTTACTGCTGCTGCTGCTACTAGTTAAGTTATGTCCACGCTAGCATGCATGCATGCAGCCGACGTGTCAACATCCCGGCCGACACTAGAGTGCCCATGCATGCAAATGCAAGCTAGCCAACGACCGCACCGGCCGGGGGCAGGGGGCACACATGGTGCACGTGTTTCGCCGAATTCGCCAACATGTAGTATGTGATGAGGTCATTGATGGAAGATTCACCGTCAAATGTAGTACTCCCTCCGTTTCTTTTTAGTTTGCATATAAGATTGGATAGAAGTCAAACTCTATAAAATTTGACCAACTTTTTACAAAAATATACCAACATCTACAATACTAAAGATATATGGTATAAAAATTAATTTCATGATGCATCTAAAAATATTGATTTTATATTGTGAATCTTGATAATTTTTTCTATAAAGTTAGTTAAAGTTAACAAAGTTTGACTTTGACCAAATCTTATATGCAGACTAAAAAGAAACGGAGGGAGTATGTGACGGAGGATTGCGCCTCTACGACGGTGCTATCTCAGGCATGAACCTCTTAATAAATCTCTTAAAATATGGTTTGCTTTTGGCGTATCTGGAAAAAGAATAATCCTGACGACTGTGTCGACTTTCATCTCCAACGGGGTGGGGTGGCTGACAGTTCGGCCCAAACGCCCCGGCGGGTTGGCTGGTCATTGACTGGGTTGCCACCCAACGGCAAATCCGGCCTAAACAGACGGACTAACGGGGAACCCCGATATCCAGCCCATATCTAGGGTGGATATGGGACGCCTGCACGCACCCGTCACATAGTATCGAACCCATTGTGGCCCACCCGACCCCACAAATTCAACCCTAGCCGCGTTCCTCTCCCCTCCCCTCCGCACCCAAGCTCCCTTGCGACGATCTCTGGCATGACGGGCAGGATCCCAGGCCTACACCTCTTGATCTTAGGACTGGGAGCTCATTCCACGTGGCCCCAAGGAGGAGATGGCTGTCTACATTGAGCTCCGCCGCTCCCGGAAGGAGTCTGCTCGACAGCAGTCGAACTCCATCCAACGGGAATCAATTGCGTCCGTCCAAATATTGCATGGATCCGACGCGAGGGGCATCACCGCTGCCTCACCGAAGGCGGTGCGGTCCGTCTGGCGATCGAACACCTGGCGGATGCACAACTGTTTCATTGGCGCGCCGAATCGAAGATGCACAACCGCTACAGAACCATTGCAAATATGGCATGACATGCCCGTCGTGCGAGATAGCGGGCGCGGGAGGCCGCGACAGACGTCGATGAGGCAGAGTCACACTCTCCGATGCTCGACTCCTTCCGTCGCAACCGTGTCGTGGTGGACATGGCGTCCCCTGACCTCGATGGATCCATCGTCGATCGATCTCACGTCCACCGATGACGTGCAAGCTCCAAGCCCCGCTGAGTAAGAGTAGGGCATGAGAGACATCGGCGCCTGAAGTCCCATGAGCGCGGGCGTTTTGGGGCTAAGGGGGTTAAACCAAGCCGTCACCTACAATGGTCGTGCCTAAAAGATCGTCTCTGAGCGAGACCAAACTCCAAATTTCTAGCCACGCTCATGCTTTTCTTAGCCGTTCCTTGTTCTGCATCTAGTGTCAGTTTTTCTGAATTTTAGTAGAACCTGTCACCTAATTTCAAACATACATAGCAGAGCGTTGGGATTATTCGTCAACAACTTTGTCTACATGTTGCAACAAAAACAACGGCTCGAGCACCCCTGAAAAAAGTGACAGCAACTGTAATTTTATAGCATCCCAAACTCTCTTCTAGAGCCAGTCGACACAAGCAGAAAAGTATCATGCCCACTCTCAACAGTTTGGAAGCCAATTTTTAACTTCCGATGATAACTCCTCATACCCTGCAGTGACTCTTTCAACATGAGTGGCGTTCGTTACAAAACCTGGGCAAAAACACCATCGTCTAAGTAAAACCACTAAAAAGGAGAGAGTTATATACACAAACGACATGCCAACTTTGGGAACAAGAATAAATCAGGCAGCGGCAGCGGCAGCGGCAGGAGCAGCAGATTATGTGTGTGTCTCACCAACCAATCCAACTATAAATGAATGTCTCACTCACTCAAAAGTCCCTTCCTCCCTCTCCAGTCCTCCACCCCTCCTCTGTCTCTCTAATGTACATGTTGGTTATAAAAATGCTTTTACACCATACAGATCAAAATTGTGCAGCGGCAGCGGCAGCGGCATATGCAGCAAGGATAGCTAGCTCATCATGACCGCAGGACCCGCGATCATGTCGCGGCGACGACCAACGGACACCAATGCCTTCTCTTCTCTTCTTCTCCAGGCAGCACAGCACTCGTCGGGATCGATACTCCACACCTGCCAGCCATGCCAGCTCTCTCACAAGTGCTGAGTTGTCACGCACCGGTCTACAGCTACCCCACCAATGGATGAATCACCCATTCCTGCCGCCGAGCTACACAAGCTGTAGCAGAGCAGTGCTAGAAAGTAGAAACTAGTTGCAAACTTGATGTGCTGAGTGCTCAGTTAATTCACAGGATCTTTGCTCAGTAGTTCAGGGAGCACCGTATCAGAAAGGAATGACGTATGGCAGAGCGATGACGTCGGCCGGGTCGATTTTCATAGCCTCAGCCCACACTTGGGGCACTCCGTCGGCCTCCGTCTCCATCTTGGGCTTCTCTGGCTGGGTGCTACATCGATCGAACAGCCAGTCCTGGTCGCCGTAGTCGCACTCCATGATCTGAGGTGCTTCAGGGATGCTGTATATCTGCCCCAGATACTTGAAATCCGGGTGAGCCGACTTCCTAGCAGGTGCGCCATTCCCAGATGATGCCCCAGGATCCCGATGCCCTGAAACGACCGCAGGTCGCTGCTGAGCCTCCTTGCTGACAGTAACCTTCTCTTCCTTCTTAGGGAGAGGATCTCGAAGCCCTGAAACGACCGCAGGTCGCTGCTGAGCCTCCTTGCTGACAGTCACCTTCTCTTCCTTCTTAGGGAGAGGATCTCGAAGCCCTGTAACGACCTGAGGTCGCTGCTGAGCTTCCTTGTTGACATTGGCCTTCTCTTCCTTCTTAGGGAGAGGATCTCGAAGCCCTGTATCGACCAAAGGTCGCTGCTGAGCTTCCTTGTTGCCATTGACCTTCTCTTCCTTCTTATTAGGGAGAGGATCTCGAAGCCCTGAATCGAGTGAAGGTCGCTGCTGAGCTTCCTTGTTGCCATTGACCTTCTCTTCCTTCTTAGGGAGCCGTTCAGCCTTTTCGATTTTCATGGCATCTGGCTTCATGGAAGAGGGTGGCGCGGCTACATGAGATGCTGTACCATTCTCCACATGATTGCTGGAGGGGGCTGGTCTCGGCAACTTTGTAGGCCGCATTTCATGATGGTCTGTACAGAGCATCAGAAGTCTTATAACATAAAGCACCATAAAAAGGTATGATGGTGTTCTACAAGACTATGCAATATTGGTAAGTGCAAAATAAAAAGCAAAGCTAGGAACTCACTTTGTAGGTAACCATTCATCTCGTGGTTCTTTCGCTTCTTCAGGTTTTCATCAGCTAGGATAACTTTAGCATCATCAGCTGGAGGAGCCAAGGGAGGGGTTAAGGGCTTCGTGTCAAGACTATCTATCAGACTGTCTATCTGATAATCTATACTGTTTTCTCTTAACTTATCATGCTCTTTGTGATTATGTTCCTGTTTCTCCTTCTTTGCCTCCTTTTCCTTTTTCTTCTCTTTGTGTTTCTCTTTCCTCTTCTTTTTCTCATGCCGCTCACGTTTTTTGTCCTCTTTCTTTGTATCATCAGATGCCCCATCTCTGACCTTTTCCACCCTTTCAGCTCTTCCAACTGCAATTTTCTCCACAGCTGGGGATTTAGAATCAACCTGTTTCTGATCAGTTGAAACACAAGGATGCAGCACTCTTCCACCTGGTTCCTTTTCCTTGCCCACAGCTGGGGGCTTAGCACCAACCAGTTTCTGATCAGCTGAAACAGTATTCTGTGGCATTCTTCCACCTGGTCCCTTTTCCTTGCCCATGGCAGGTGAAACACCTCCAGCATTGGGCTTAGTAGCAGAAATGGAAAAGTTTTCAGTTGGCCGAACCATCCCATTTGGCCTTCGGATTGTAATGCTTGGGCTTGGGATAGTTGACCTAGGTAGACTTCTATCCATCCCTGTTGATGCGCCAGATGTTGATGGACTCTCAAACCTCTGCATGGATGTTGGTGCGCTATCCACCGGACGACCAACCTTACCATTTCCCTTGTGCAGAGCATTAGCAGGGCTTCGAAGCAACGGAGAGCTGGTGCCAATTTCTTTCTTTGCAGTCTCTTTATTTGGGCTCTCAGTTCTCTTCTGCACCAGTATGCTAATGTTACTGATACGCTGCCCCGTTCCCTCTTTCCTTGGCACAGAATCAGTAGAGTTGGAGGGAGGTCTCGTGACTTTGACTCTTTCCTTCTCCACCATAGGTGTCGTACTAAAGCCATCAGAGCCGCCTTGAGATGAACTGTTGAGGTTCTCGCTGCGTCGAATCGATGTCCCATTTTTCTGTTGATTGATAGTGATGGTCTGTTGCCCCAAGCCCTCACTTCTCCTTGAAGCATCAATAGAGTGAATACGCATTTTGTTAACTGCGGTCCTGTCATTCTCCAGTGCAGGTGCAGCACTAAAACCTTCACGACTTCGATCATTTGAAATAGTGAAGTTGTTAACAGCTCGATTCTCCACCCCTTTCTGATCTTGTGTCTTTCTAACCAGTTCCTCCCTGAATATAGGGTCCTTAATTTCTTCAGATTTCCTGCTGCTCTCTCCAAACTTCTGACCAAGGAGAGCCTCACCATGTCTGTCAGTCCCTTCAGATTCCCTGCTTTTATCTTTGCTCTTGTCCTTTTTCTTGTCTTTGTGCTTCTCTTTGCGATCTTTTTTATCTCTGTGCTTATCTTTACTCCTTTCTTTATCCTTCTTTTCTTTTTTATCTTTGTCCTTCTTGTCCTTCTTATGCTTCTTCTCCTTGTGTTTCTCCTGAAAAAAGATGGTTGATTTCAAGTCAATAAATTTCAAAATAAGAGGTCAAACATAAATAGTTAGCAAATGCTAAGCATAAACATTATGAATGAATATATTGCAAAGAACAGTCCCAAAAAACGCTAAGAAAGAAAATGAGTTTGTTGATCTACCAGAATGGTCGTGCAAATATAAACATCTACGACACATCACTATCATGGGAAGCTGCCATTAGTACAAACAATTAGAAACTACAATGAGCAGTGAATATTATAACACTACCTAAATGGCATACAGTATTCCAGATTTGTAGAGTTTGTATATGAAATATTATTTTTAAACTTATGAACTCGCACTACATAACCATTGAATAACACCCGGGGAAACAATCTGCTTCTCTGATTGCAGCTTATACTTACTTTTGCTAACAAGTCTAATGACTTGAGTAATTCTGTTCAGCTGCAAACCCAGTAATAGTACTACTTTATGTGTTGTCGAAGCTTTTGCTTTTGATACTAACCACATTGATGAAGTTAACCAACATATTTTATACATAGACCATCGGTTGCAGAAATCAAGTTGGCACTAAAGTTTGCACCATATTCATTCAAGGACCAAATATGTCATAAATTTAGAAGGATATGTACTCTATTTAGTAAGGAAACAAACTAAGTCTAAATCACCAGACATTTGAACATGTGCCATGGAACAGCCTTGTTATGGAGCATAGAGAGTTAAGGTTGTTACATAAGATTGGATATAAGCCAATACTTTAGGCAAACATTTCAACATATCAGGACAGAAATAAGCTAGTTTATTGAGACTATATTCGACAAATCTAACATAACACCTCAGGTAGTCAATAAATTCCCTACGATGCACTCTAAGGACATGCTTACACGCTTGTAAGCATGACAATTTATTGCCATGTTCTATGAGGGCAGGGTTAATTCATGAACATCTGCCCTATTTAGTGAAACTTTCTTTGCTTATCACGTTTTAAAAGAGTAAACCATGAAACCCTCGAATGTCATTAATAGAGTTAGTCAGACCAGATCTTGTAAGAAACCATGTATTTGAATGGAGCCTCGGTAGTTTTTCCTCGATGAGCAACATGGAACTACAAAGGGTACATTAAGATAATGCAGATTGCAGGCAAAAACATAATGCTAGCCAGATAGGTTCATTAGAGCACACACAATAATCAGATTTATAAACAACATGACAGCTAAAACTAACAAAGACCACTAAGTCAACGCTCGTCCCTCTGATACGTTATATAGCACTTATACCATTTATTTATGGTGTTTGTAAATGACAATATCAACATATCCATTCATAGAGTTACAGTTATTATGGAATGTGAGGGTTGCATAGCATAATTCTTAATTCCCCTCTCGAGCTTTTTAGCACTGGAAATTTAAAGTTTATTAGGATTGTGCAGAAAATATATTTATATCAGAAACATAGCATGAGTTCAGTTACCAAAACATATTTAATCCCATGATGTCAGAAGACACCCAAGGGAGGTCCAGATATGATTCTAATACAAAGATGACAGAAAAAACTGCTGAAGAGTTCAGGTCACAATAATGAATACATCTGCTCGGCTTTCTAACAGTGGATAATATATATATAGGATACAGCATCCCTAGTGGATAATCTTTGGCTATGCTACCAGTTTTCATGTATGGGGAAAAGATATTATAGAACTAGATGAACTTTTCCTCTATATATGATCATCCATATATTAAGAACAATGTGACAGGCATGCTTTACAGCCAGCCCAGGCCAAAAGGCCCACGGAAATGCTATTGCCCTTTAAACTGCCAAGGTATTTATGTTTTCTATATGCATTATCAACAAACTTGAATACATGTTAACCCATAATAACTTTCCCCTGGAACAGAAGAAAACAGGAAATAAGCAGACAGATGAATCATGAAATGTCATTTTAGTTCGGTTTGACAGTCTATCAATCACAGGAACACCAACATATAAAAATTATTATATCAAGTGTAGGAATAGATATAGTGGTGGAATGGAACCAGAGCTGTTAAGCGGGTCATTTAACACAGATAAATTGCAACTGAATGGAACAATCCAGCAAACTATTGGCATAATTGGAGCTTCTACAGCACATAATCAGGTATCGAAGACCAAGCAAATTGTTCCTAGCAGGGAACAAGCATGGACAGATAAAGACGATCATTTAGCAAGATGCACACACATTAAGAAATCATCATACAAGATTACCAGTCCATCCCAATATCCCATTCCCATCTTTCTCATAAGCTTTGTTCTCTAAAAATAGAGGCTCTCTTTTGCACTTATGCTGTATTCCCAAGTTCTGAACCACACCACAATAGATACTAGTATTTATTGTAGATACTAGATAGCATGATGATTGTTATAGGGGCACAATTGAAAAGGGCTACACTAAAACAACAAGATATCATAAAAAATGTAACAAGAAATCTAGGTTAAAGCATAATCAGTTTCCTAACAGAAGGAGTAACAAGCAATAACAGCCTTTAGATCACAAAAATATTGAATTGTAGTTTCACATAAACAACTAACTGCTCTGAGATAAATAAAAAAACCTCTAATAAAATGTTTACAGTACAAATCCTACATCAATCCAATCCACCATCCTGTATGGCTTAGACAGCATAGGTACCACTTATTTAGAACACCTTGTTTGAGACCGGCAATTAGGAAATTTTGTTTCATCAGTGTGGTGATTGACTTACCCAGACTAAGTGATTCATACTTGCACGGATGGACAACTTTATGCCAATCCACACCAAAAACTGATGGTAACTACCACCAGGACCAGGACACATACGAGTTGCATAGAAAAATAATATTCTTTGTAAAAGTGTGGTCAACCAGTTTAGTGCACAGCATGAACTTTAACTGTAGTAGGAGGATATTTGCAGAAAGTAGTCATGTAACAGGACAAAGGAAACTCCTGGCAATAGCTAGCGGGCAGTAACGTCTCTAGAACTTCAGTCACGCTTTTAGCAGCACACCGACAAATTAGAAACATTTGCGTCTTTTTCCGCCGACCTAAATAACTTTTTCGCCCTAGTAAGCCTCCCGAGTCCCGACATACTAAATGCGCTTTTGCCTATAATACACCTGTGTGAAGCTTGCAAGACCTAAGCGACAATAATCAATGAGTAACGACATAAACCCGCAGCCGCTCTCATACTAAATCTGCTTTTGCCTATAATACACTTGTGTGAAGCATGCAAGGCCTAAGCGACAATAATCAATGAGTTACGACATAAACCCGCATCTGTTCTCCCATTGATCCACCCAATAGAAACCCCCACCTTGTGCACGCAACTAGCCGCAAGATCTGCCCTGCCCTATCAGGTTCAATTTGCCAGAAGCGCTCTTTAGGAAACCATCGGTTCAGCCTACTTTGTACTCTAGCTTTTCTACCAATCAGTGGTGGAAGAAAGGAAACCCCAGGCATAATAAACACAGCGCTTTTGGCACCTGCGAGTGACCTAAACTCAAGGGACTGAAACGCTGCTAAGATTCATCACCGCACAGCCGTAAGCAACTAGTCCTAACCACAGATACGTGAGCTAAAGGTCTGGTTTTAAAGAAATTCTGCAACCAAACAAACAGCGGCGGCATACAATGTCCCGTGCGATGCAGGCTAATGGAGCGACGGACGGAGCAAGAGGGGATGTTTTTCCACCTTGTCGAGCAGGGGCGAGGCTAGGTGGGCGTCGGGGCGCGCGGTCTTGACATATCCTGGGGGCGGAAACGGGAAGCAGCGAGACATGGCACGGCCGCCTGGGGCCCCGCCCGCCGGATCAACCCACCACCAAGACCAGAGCCCTCCTCCTCCGCCTCAATCCTCCCCCTCCGCCGCCGCCCCCAAACACACCTCCTCCTCCTCCTCTCTTCCTCCCGCTGGAGCAGGCTCAGTGGTCGCCGCCCTCCACCGCCCGGGGGGAGCATGGGGCGGGGGCACTCATCCCGGCCGCCGCCGGCGCCGGAATCGCGCGGGGATCTGGGGCGGGCGCGGGGATCGGCCCCCACCCGATCGGGAATCGGCGCGGGGCCGCGGCCAATCCCGGGGCGATCTCCCGCCGCCGCCCGCCCGCCCGCTCTGTGTTCGTTTTAGTTGTTTTTGTTTCCGGCGCTCGCTCGGGTGTTTCGCCGCTTTTGTGCGGGGTGCCGGGTTGGATTTGGATGGAGGGAGGGAGGAAGTAGGGTTGAGGTGGGGAGGGGCGGGCCGAGGGAGGAAGACGAAGGTGGAAACCGATGAGAGGAGACCCGGTGCCCGTATATATAGCCCCACCACCCCCACCCACCCTTCGGGACACATCTGGTCTGCTTGGCTTGGCTTGGGTTGGGTCCGGGGTCGGCTCCGGGGTGGGGTGGGGCCCACCCGCCAGACCGAACCTATGGTTTGCTATTTGTTGTACTCCTACTCCTAGTACAAGTAGTACTACTCTCTTTTTTGCGAAAAATACAAGTAGAGTACTACACTATTATTACTTTTATTATTTATTATATCAGGAAAATGTGTGGTGATGCATTCGTTTTCGTTTTGTTTCATTGTTGCTGTGTTGGGATAATAATTCCATATTGGTAGGCTCATGATTTTAAGTGAGTTTCGACATTTTGTTTTTGTCGCGTCATAAGTTTCGTCTTGCTTTGGGTTCCCACAATATCATATCGAGGATTTCTTTTTGTGTTTCATTACTCGAGACATGGATGCCGAATCCACTGGTGCAATAAAGAATGGCGATCTGGGTCATTAGTGTTGTAGCCATAGCGCATAGTTTCACCTACCAGAGCCCGAAGTATGATCCGCATTAACAACACAGGAAGAATTTTCACGAGTGTGTGTGTACTTGGCACGATGTGGCAGAACATGACAACATATGAGGGGTTGATTGCTTAGACCAAAGCCCTAGAATTATGCGAAGAAGCAACTTCTCACCCGTGGGCCAGCATCTACTTGATTTAATGGGCCAGATACTTTGGTTTTAGTGCGGGGAGACGAGAAGAGACTCGGGATGGTCCCCGAGACCATCCGTCGGTGGTGGTACATGGGTTGACATGGTGACCTTGAAGCTCGGCTCGCCCGAGGCTCTCGAACCCTCGATGTCTAAATGGGAAGAGTGAGGCGAGAGACTAAAAGTGGTGTTGATACCGTAATGCTCATGCCGGTTGCTTTGGGTCTGTGGTGCTATTGAATTCGGACAAGATAACATCACCCGTTATGTGTTGTAATAGTAGGGTACAACATGTATCTACCAATGTTAAATTTTTTAGACCGCATTTACACACGGACATGATCCCATATGATTAAAACTTTACGAGCTATGAGTGTTTGTAGTGTGTTTTCGGACACGTTGACCGGGGACCTATGTATATAGCGACGAAGGGCAGTTGAAGGAGGGTTGAGTAGGAGGGAGGAAGAAGGAGAGGGGGGGATAAGAAGTCGGGACCCGTACATATAGTCCCTTCCTACCCCCACCACACCTCCCCTTCAGGACACATATGATTGGGTTAGGTTGGGTCCAGGGTCGACCCCGGCATGGGCGTGGGGCCCATCTACAAGAGCAAACCTATGATGGACATGGTGTTGGGGTTTTCTATTACTCCTACTAGAAGTACATTATTGTTGTTGTTATTGTTTAATATCAAGAAAACGAGTGGTGGTGTATTCATTTTTTTGTTTCCTTGTTGTTTTGTTGGGATTATTCTAGTTTGTTAGGCTCATACTTTAAACTTTTTTGTTAACACCATTAGTTTCGTCCCATCTCGTCATGCTTTGGTACTCGGTGCCATTAATTCGCAGGATTGTTTTTACTCATGACATAGTTATTGGATCCACCAGTGCAAGAAAGGACGGGTATCTAAATTATGAGTGTCGTAATTGTAGCGTATAATTTCACCTACCAGAGTTCGAAGTATGACCTGCATTGACATTCTAGATATAGGTTTTACGGGCATGCGTACTTGCCACACGATGGCGTTACATGACAACATAGGAGGGTTGCACGACCCAAATGAAAGTGTGTTCGCTCCCTAAGTGTGGTTTTGGTAATAATGATAATCTCTATGAACTAATTTTTCATTGAGATGTATATAAAGGAATATTCCATATGTGGTGCCTTAAGGATGTTGGATGGATTCAAGGATG
>NC_057808.1:552265977-552277144 GCF_018294505.1 Triticum aestivum | reverse complement strand
ATATATGTAGATATACTCTAAGCTTTGGTATTGAATGAAAAATTCATATGGATCATAGAAGTGCATTGAATTTTATATGAAGAGATGTCCATAGTGCGCCTGAAATATATTGGGTTGATGTGGGAAGAATTCCTCTTCTAAGAACTCCTCCGGGTATCCCTCTCGGGTAACCCTGTGCCAGGGGACGTCGTGCCCGCGAGGAACCGGGAAATCTCTCCGGACATCACGTGCGCACGGGCCTCCTAACCCCCGTGCACATGGGGCTGAGTGTTAAACCCTATGATACCCCGTGCGCACAAGGTCCCTGACCCTAGTGCCCACGAGGCCTAGGGTTTAGCTCTCGAGGTCTCATGTTTAGTGCGGTTACTAGTTGTCTTTGGAGATATCTACTACATCCATTAAGATTGGTTTCACTATCTAAACAAAATATGCTCAAGATAGAGTTTGTTGGAGGATCTCAAAGATTGACATATTTGGGCTTATATGGGTCAATGACACTTGGGAGAATAATTAAGGAGAAAATTTCAAGTTATGGTTTCAAGACAAAATAATCATGACCCCACGTGTTGTGTTTTGGTTGAGCATGTCTTGAAGCAGGCAACTAGAGTGAATAATTCATTATGCCTCTCAAGAGATTCTGATGGAGCATTTAGAAGAATAAGTGGTGACCAATATGATGTTCATGGTTAGACTTGACATGGTCATGAAAGAGCGTTTGGTGATAGAGTATTCAAGCAATGTATTGAAGCGTTTGGTCATGAAAGATTGTATCTAGATGGCCAACACACAAACACAAATATTGTACCATGTGGGATCAAGTGATCTAGTGGTGTGGTAAGTAATTGTGAATTGTGCTTTCTGAACTAACCCATGTTATGTCTTTGTTTCATGTGGGTTCGGTTTTCTCACGAGCTTGCATCAAAGATATATTTTAATTTTTAAGAATGCTCTATGGTGATGGTCATCTAGTTCAAAAGATGAGCATCCAGAGGTTATATACTTTGAAGCTTGCGGTCCACATCGTGTTAATATACATGTGAAGACGTGCTCTAGTGATGGCTTCCCTCATTGCAGTATGGGGAAGCAATTTGCGGATCTTCACCAAGTGACCGTGGTAAAAAAATGATTCCAACTTGAGGCAAGCATTAACATCATCATAATGCTCAAGGAGGAAACTGAAGAGAGAAGACTGATTGCTCGTATATATAGCCCCTCACCCCCACCTCCCGTTTGGGACACATCTGGTTGGGTTGGGTTCAGGTGGGACCCACCTGGCAGACAAACCTATGGTGGGCATCAGGGCATGATCTTGTGCTTTGCTATTGTTAGAAACAAGTGCAAGAATGAACCGGTGTCATCTTTATTGATTGAAACTTCTATTTATACAAACCCAAAGGGCACCAACGAACAGACATCTGTTCGGATAAGGCGCAAGCGATCCGTCGCTCCGGTTCAGCCACCGCCAACAGTTATTATAGGCAGAGATTAAATCTGAATTAATTAAATAAATAAATTCTCAACACTCCCCCTAATCACTGCCAATCTTTGTTGTCATACAACATCAAGTGCAAGAATGAATCGGTGTCATCTTTATTGATTGAAACCTGCTATTTATACAACCCCAAAGGGCACCAACGAACATGCATCTGTTCGGATAAGGCGCAAGCGATCCGTCGCTCCGGTTCAGCCACCGCCAACAGTTATTATAGGCATAGATTAAACCTAAATAAATTAATTCTCAACAGCTATTACTCCTACTACAAGTTCATTATCAATATTACTATCAAGAAAACAAGTGGTGATGCATTCATTATTGTTTTGTTTGAGTGTTGTTGTGCTGGGATTATTCCAGTTTGTTAGCCTTACGCACGATCCCGTATGATAAAGAATTTACAGACATGTGTGTTTGTAGCACATGTGTGGATATCTTGAACCGAATCGCATGGTTTTAGTCTTCCAATTTGGACACCATATTATGTACTAGTACATAACATTTTTTTTACGGTATGCATGTAGCACTGAATCTGTCTTGACAGGAAGAGTGAGGCAAAAGAAAATATAGTGGTAGTACATAATGCGATAAACTCGGCCGTTGCGTGGAAAAAAAAAAGTAGCATATAAATGCTCTCCCACAGCGCACGGCTAGCACAAACTCCTCGTGCATGCGTCTGTTAACGAAAAACGCGTGAGCAGTACTGTATTTGGTATGGATGTTTTCCTTTTATTTTAAATTTACTTATTAGGGTTTACTTGGTGTATGTATATAGATATGGATGTTTGTTGATTATATACTGCTCTTATTGTTTGGAACGGTTGTGGGCTGTTGCTGTCGATAAAACGGTTTCAGAAGAGTAGGTGTTGATAATCAATTCTTGGCTTGCTATCTTGGCTAATCATCATAATGACAGCGGTCCAAATCAGGTTAGTAGAAACGGAAGCTTCTGGTGGCGGCAGCAGCTGGCGACACGCCGAGTGAGCGAGCGAACGAGCGAGCTTCACTCACACTCGACGCCACTCGCTGGCACGCGTCGGGCGCCTTAACCTGGGCCTACTTAAATTTAGAATATTTTTTCATTGTTCCGTTATTAGGCATAAAGTGTAGTGGTAGTAGTACATTATCCTCAGCTCACTTCCTCTTTCTCTTGCAATTTTTTTATTAACTAATTAATTATTATTCTCAGGGATATTCCCAATTTTTTTATATATAATAAAAAGGAAAAAGAGCTTGGTGATGAACTTACGAGATACTAAAGGGCCGGGCAGCGGCACGCAACGAAATAGATATTGGTAGCGACGTGAGGGCGGGATATGGATGCGGAGATTTATATTGGCACGATCGAGTAGTAGCGCTCAGCCACATGCCCGGGGCATGCAGTAGGGTCCTCTAGTAGCGCTATGTGTAACGAACAGACACCAAAGAGATGATGATGATGACGGTCGTCGTATCTCGTTTGTTTCCCGCGGGAGTTTGCTTGGCAGTACGGTCGGTCAGTACCGGCCCGCCTATACCCAACTTCACGTTCTATTTCTCCACCATTTTTTTCTCATCGAATGGAGAACACAACTGTATAGCACTATTATATACCAGTCACACCCGTAGGAGAAATTAGAGCAACTCCAACGGGGCGACCCATTTTGTCCGCTGACGTCCGTTTGGATCCGCGCGGACACAAAAGTCGGCCTAACGCGCCGACCCAAACGGACGCGCGTCCGCCTGCCGACCCATTCCCGGCCCATTTTTTAGCCGGATTTGCATTGGCGCGGACACGAGACGGATGCGCGCGCGCCTTCTCCTCCCCGGCCCCGCTGGTCGGTGACAGCCTCCACCATTTCCCCAAAAGAAGACGCTGACGCCCGAACAACGGGCAAGGGAGTCGGCCAAGAGAAAGGGCCGGAGGCACGCGGCGGACGTGAGGGATGAAGCCATCGCGGCGGCCGCCGTCTCCGCCGCCGCGTAGCAGGAGGTCACCAACGCCCGCGTCGTGGCGGCAACGAGGGAGGCGCTCTATATGCTAGGGTTAAACCCTCGCCAGCAAGGCCTCGTCAACGCTGCCGTAGCCCCGGCCAGCACCAGCTCATCTGCATTCCCTCGGATGGTGCTGCCCGACTTGCCCCGCGCGTCGGCTTGCACCCCGATGCCCGGCTTCCACGTCTACCCGCAGGCCTCCCGCCTCTTTGGGGAGTGCTCGCCCGACGTGAGTGTGGTGGCGCCTTCCACGCTCGCACCCGCGCCCATTGATCTCAACGCCACACCGGTGGCCGATGGCTCGTCATCCGGAGGTGCGAGGAAACATGCACGGCAGATGCCAGCCGACGTGCGGGGTGGAGATCATGATCTCCAAAGGCAAAAGAAGTGGCTCTCGCGAGCATGATGACCAGGGTGGAGATCATGAAGGTGGATCTCAACACCGTGTCATCAAGGAAGAGGCCATGGTTCGAGAAGATGCAGGCCAACATGCTCAAATTCGACGAGTGATCTATGGCGGCGAGCGCCATTCTTTTTTTGTATGCCGGCAGGTGTGTTGGCATGACAATGGGGCCGCGATGGCATGGTCGAACTCAAGTCACATCTCTTTTTTGTGTGCTGGCATGTGAGCCGGCCGCTGGCGAGTGCTCCGGCATAAACTGTGTGGTGATATTTTGAAGCCGACATTGTATGCCGGCGCTGGCATGGTGGCGGCATGAGACATGGCCGCTGACATGATCTATAGCCGCGGACTTTTTTAAAAATTGTGTGCGGACATGAAATGGGTCTGTGCGTTGGGCGCATTGCGGACCCAAATCTAAAACAGGGTGGACGCCGAGCGGGCGGCCGATCCAAACGGACAAAAGGCGGACAAAAGCATCGTCCATTTGGGTCGGCCCGTTGGATTTGATCTTAATAATGTGATATTCATAGTAAATAAGCTCTTATTTTGTTGCGTGGGAAAAACAGAGGAGGAATCGTGGCATTCGCTGCCTTTAGTTTTACGCCCGTGTCACTGCCGAATTTAGTCGGTCGCCAGGGGTGCGCCTGCTCTGCTCAGCTTATCAATGGTGGTAGCGACAGCAGCTCTAGCTTAACTGCAGGAGCGGCTGGCTTGCGGTGCGACCTTGGATGGCCTGGCCAGTGGCCAGGTCAGGTCAATTCAGGCCAGCTAGGAAACAGCCAGTGCAGCGCGGACCAAGCAAGAAAGAAAGCCACGACGAAAACGGTACTAGTAGTAGCACCGCCACGCAACCTCCGGCCCTGCTCCTTGAGGTTGTCAGAACCGACCTTTACTCCTCTGCTCTCTCCTTCCTTTCCACCGTCGTCGCGTCCTGCAGGCGCCCACGCCCTGCACGGCTACACCCCCTCGTACTCCTACTACAAGCTACTAGTGTACGTCGTCACTTCACTTCAATGCCCTTGCCTTTACTCCGTGCTTCCACTGCATTCCAGCCCAACCAGTGCCATGTCCTCGTACGCCACCACCACCACGACATCAAGGCCATACAAACCTCACCATCAGAAACAAGATCACAAGAGAACGTGCAAGAATATATCATCATAAAGACCACCAAATGCAGTAATCAAAGAATCACATGCCATATGGCTTGAATCTTCATCACCATCACTCACTCACTCGTCGATATTATAAATATATATCGAGAAAAACCATGGTCGTTCGTACAAAACTGTTTGTATGTATGTACAGAGTAACAGAATCTCAGACACCATGAGGAACTGTCAACCTACCACGAATATGTATGTACATTTTTTTTGGGTCTGCTGCTGCTGCTGCTGCTTGCTGTCGACGCCTCGCCACGGCGTCTTATTGTCCGAGTCTAGCACTCGTATAAAAAATAACTCCACGCACCCAGCCCACGCTGGATCATGATAATGATGATCGGCTGCTGCTCTTGTTAAACCCGGGGGGATCATCATTATTCAGTCGTCGGTCAGAAGAAATTGACCTGCCGGATGGGCGCCGGCGCCAGCGACCGCTTCTCCATGAGGTTAGGCTGCAGAGGGAACAGCCCGAACGGAGAAGAGCCCGGGAATCCTCCTCCTCCTCCTCCGGCAGCTGGCAGCGTGGCGGCTTGGCTGAGTAAAGCAAGAAACAATGGAGGCAATGATGAGTGGAGTGGCCATGGAATCTGGTCAGTTCCTAGTACGCATTTGTGGATTTAGATATGTGAGCTGCTTACCTGTCAACCATGTACGCCTGTTGCCAGGATGGCATGGCCGGGGCTTCCCCCAAGGGGCGATGCGATGATGCCATGAGTGGCCACAGCCCTGCTTTCACAAAACAAACAACCCACGTCTCAGCAACACGGAACCATGATTGATTCTATCATAGCAATGATTACAAAGCATCTAAACATTTCATGAAAGTTTGATTAGTTTAGTCAAGTGTGTATATATGACTTTGGCTGTTTCTTATAATGAGAAATCAAAAAGATTAGTTACTGAATCTGAAATTCCTATTCATATTGTTTACACTTATATCTGTGTGAAGTGGTTCACAAATATTCAATAGATGATGCACTTGGTTGTGGTACCCTATGCATATATTTGTACGCAACAGATAGAAAACACTTCTAAAATCAAGATTTAATAACAGAGGAAAACCATGTACCTGGCTGTACAGGAGGATTCCCATAACCTGGGTATAGAAGATTTTCCTGCATGTTAGGACAACAAAAGTTTAGCTTGCTTAAATACTCGATTTTCACTCGAATATGTAACTCCCATGTCACAAAGAGTAACTCTCACCTCTTCTCTATGTTCTGGAACATGCTTACCAAGATCTACAAGGAAGGAAAACAATATAGAAGATAAGTCAGAGGAAACAACACATTAAGCACATGATAATTTTTTTAGCTTTGAAAAGAAAAATCTGTCGAATGAATGCATTTAAGCTGTTTCAACATCAATTTGTTTATATCTCACGGCATTAACAGAACATATTCACTGCCCTCACAGAACATGAGTTAGTCCAGCATAATATCTTATCCCGTTTTGCTGTACAGAAACTCTTAAGCCAGTAATCATCATGTTCTGACTAGTAGTATAACACATTTGTTTCCAGCTAATACAATACGGTTTCACCTATTAACACCCAAGAGCAACACTACAGGAGTGCAGGTTAAGGTATTCCTTCCAAGTTTCATGTGCAGGTTCAATATGACCGGTTACTGTTTTCGAACAATGGTACACACAAGATAATAACCCAAGGAATTCACCTGATACAGAGCTTGGCTTTAGGCTGAGAGTTAGATCAAGGTCATCAGATTCTTTACCAAAACACCAAAGGTCCAGTTCCAACCTTGGTGTTGCTCCTACAAAAGGAAGTGGGAGCTCGATCAGAAAAACCATAATGTAATAGATTTTCGTACTAACTTCCTAGCAAACGAATTGTGATTAGATAACTCACTAGGCTCATTCATCTTTGAGTAGGAAGCATCCTGGAGAGGTCTTGGTACCCACTTGCGCACCTAGACCACTCAAAAGTCTAAGGTACAGAGAAAAGCAAAGCAAAGTACCCGTAGACAACTCAATGTGGAGATAATTACATTAAAGAATGGATGTTGTAGTGCTTGCTCAGCAGTTGGCCTTCTTCGTGGATCCCAAGAGCAAAGTTGCTATTAAAATGATGAGAAAAGAGTAGCAGGTTAATGAGGAAAATTATTACCACATAAATAACATCAAGGACAAAAGCTGGATTATTCACAGCATTCAAACTCATAGCTATCACAATCTATGTAACAATGCAATATAGATTACAGAGAAACATCATGACAGAAGTCTTAGTACTGATACTTATACGCCAGGTGTAAGTAGAATGAACGGACATCAACTGGGGCATCTACAATTTTACACGCGCAAAGGACAACTTTGCCCCAAGACCAGGAAAAAAAACAGTGGTTCTTTGCCATACCTTGATCAAGTCTAAAGCTTCCAGGGAAGCATTAGGAATAAGCTCCCACAGATTTCTTGGCGGAATCTTTGGAACAGATGATAAGTATTAGTGCCACAAAAGCATTTCATCCAATGAATGTAGACAGAACTCATTTTCACCTGAAAAAACTGGAAGCTACTTGAACGAGGCAGGTTCATTCCCTCTGGCCAGAGGGAGTGATCTGGGGTCCCAAGCACAGCGCATATCTTGTATAGCTGATCTGTCTCACTATGATAAAATAAAATATTAGAAAGGTAGAGCGATAGAGGTCAGTGTAATATAAAGAGAGATACAAGTAATCTGGTCTGGATTTATGCTATGAAAAGTAGAGGTCAATACATACGTTTCACCAGGAAAAAGTGGAGACAGTGTAAAAAGCTCAGCCAGAATTGCACCAATGGCCCACATGTCTGTGAAAGAACACATTTATTATTAATGACGATATCATTCAGGCACAAAGGCTCATAAGGGGAAGCGATAATGACAGTATGGCACAAGAAGATTAAACGAACAAATGATCTCATATGCAGAAATTTGACAAGGTGTCATTTATTTCTCGTGTTAGATGGAATTTACTATGTGTTAAGACACTTAGAAAGTGAGAAAGAATCAACAAAATATAAGCAGTATGTGTAAATAAATGAAAATAATCTACAGTATAAACAGAATCCTTTTTATGCATAGAAACTTAAACCAATGACAGAAACATCACCTATAGAAGGTGTGTAAGCTGAAGCTTGCAGCAGCACCTCTGGAGCCCGGTACCTTGAAAATAAGAGGTAAGGTTTAGGTGCAAACCCAATACAGTAACATGGCCTTTTCATACAAGAAACTCACCATCTGGTAGAGACATAATCTGTGTAAGGAGGACTGGAACATACTTCTCTTGCCAACCCAAAGTCGGCAATTTTAACAATACCATTTGTCACCAGAAGATTTTCTGAAAGAACAGAATTAGCCTTAGATTATAGTCACTTTACTGGTATAGAGGCAGCATTATTCAAACAGAATATAGTCCACCGAATTACCAGGTTTCAGGTCACGATGAAAATATCCATTATTATGCATGTACACAAGGCCTTGCAGTATTTGGAGCATAAACGTCCGTATCTCTTCTTCAGAGAAAGGAGCACTCCTTTCCCTTATAACATCGTATAAATTACAGTCCTGTAAAGGATAAATCAGTTACATTTTAGTAAAAAAAGTCCAAGAGAGGAAAACAAGTTTAAAAACTTGAAAGGCCCAGCCAACATAAGATGAATTTCTCACGTACAAAATAAGAAATGTGAACCCAAGTAAATAGAGTGACGTTAATGATCCAACCAGTGAATAACATTCTTAACTAATCTAATGGCCATGCTAACGAGCATACACACTACAAGACTAGTGATTTTCGCTGAGATACATGTAGGTACAACCATATACAAGAACATAGCGGAGCGCAGATAGGAATTGCTAGTAATGTTTTGCTTCCATGAGTTAAACAGTAAAACTGGTGCCAAGAATAATGTAATACCATGTGTTCAAAAATGAAGAACAACTCATGATTTTCCATCGTCACCTCCTTCAATTGCACTATGTTAGGGTGATTTAGTTTCTGGAGGGCCTGCACAAGGATGGTTCTCCATTAACACAAAAAGCAAAACAGTGTGGTTTGATCAGATACGATGATATACCCATTACTGAGGAATATTACCTTTACTTCTCGCAGACTGATGCACTCTTCCCAGTGGTAAAACTTTCTCTTCATCTTTTTAACCGCAACCTGAATGTAGTAAAAAAATAAATTAAAATTGCTAATCTCTGATGGTTACAAGCATAAGGGGCAGTTCTTTTGGTGGCTTCTAGAATAAGCTGCAATAAGCTGCCCCCTACCCAGCTTATTTTAGAAGCCCAAACAAATTTATTTTTTTAGAAGCCTAGTAGTTAAGACTTGACTAGTAGGCTTCTAAAAAGAAAATTTTGGTGGGCTTCTAGAATAAGCTGGGTAGGGGGCAGCTTATTCTAGAAGCCCAAAAAAGCTAGCAAAAGGCCCTAAAAGTCACAGGATAGATAAAGAGAAGAAAAATGAGGCTAATATAGAATTTACAAGAGAGCAGAGTCCCTTGACAAGGATGCACTTACAATTTCATTTGTTTCTATATTGTAAGCCCTAAAAACGTTTCCACAAGTCCCATCACCAATCTCCCTTATTACTTTATACCTGCAAAAATTCAGAAGCCTCGTCAAGAACTGTTCATGCGGCGCAAAATTTATAATGGGCAAAATTAATTGCAGCTCACCTTTCCATGGTCGTTAACTTCACTGACAGAGGCTTCAGCAGGAATCACTGAACAGTAACAAAACCGAGCACTGTGGAACCCGCACCACCTTTGAAACTCATCACGGTAGTAGGTTCGCTCGTGCAGGGTTGCATAAGAAGAAGAAAGGTCCAAACGGGGGTGTCAGAGCATGAATGGTTATGCATCATTATTTGCACAACTGACATGCTTGTTGCGGCTCCAGTAAAACTCAGCAACGCATCATCCAATGCATCGGCGTGGATACGCTGAAGCCATCTTCAGATCCCCCCAGCACGTTCATCGAAAGATCTGCGAGAGATAAAAGAGCTTTTGCCTCGGTATCTGACTCTCAAGACTGAAGACAAAATTGCATCCCTTAGCGAGCAATATAACCATGCTGCCATGGATGAACAGATGCAGCTAAGAAAGTAAAGTAAATCGAGCACACAAATAAAGATACGTTCTAATGGCGGCAGTTTATCCTTTTTGGAGCCAGCAGAGTTTCTGTGTTAGATATCATCAATCACCAACAGACTTGACAGAAGCGACTAACCATTTCCCAACCAACTGAAGTCGTAACAAAGAAACACGTGATGGACGCAACAAATAAAGGATGGAACAGTGGCCACTATGAGACAAAAGTGAAACGGATCCTCGAAAAACAAATCAAACTACGCACTCATCAAAACAAAATCAACAAAATAATGGTGGAGATGACTTCCGCGCGAAGGGTACTACAAATCCACGCGCCATGAACAGTCATTCTGGCGCAGGGGGGGCCAGAGATCTACTCTGGAAGATTCGAGGAGAAGGCTACGAATTAGGTACCAACCAACACATTTAAAACAGGCAGAGCCGCGGAAGGATGATACAGACGCAGAGATATATTACCCTCTCCATAATTCGCGGCGGAATCAGTTGAATCGCAGCGAAATCCCCGAACCGAAGGCCGAGGCGGAGGGAGCCAAACGAGGCAAACTCTAACAAACCCATGGAGTAGATCACAGCGATTAAACGCCGCGGGATCGCAAACGAAAAGCTCTGGCGCGGACGCCACATTCTCCCATTCCGCACGCCATCCCGAGGATTGCAACCAGAAGGAAACACAAAAAAAAATCCCCAACTCGGCCGAAAAACCGATCTGAACTGGAGCAGCGCCAGAAATTAATCAAACCGAAACGCAACCTGCACTATTCCACCTCGATAGAGAGGATTCGCAGCGGAAACCCCTGAAAAAAATCGCGCAATCCCCGCACCCGCAGGGTAGAAACTCAATTCGCCTCGGACGATGATTCGGGGCGGAGGAACAACAACACGCGGTGGGACCTCCTAAATCACGGAGGAAGACGGCCGGGGACAGGGAAAGGAGGAGGGGGGAGGGGAGGGGAATTCACCATGATCGGCGGCAGCATTTGCGGGGGAGCCGCGGCGGAGGGAGCCTCCCGTGTGGGGATCGCGGGC